>NC_135727.1:25350371-25408811 GCF_964656455.1 Halichoerus grypus | reverse complement strand
GAAAGAAATTGAAGAAGACACAAAAAATGGAAAAATATTCCATGCTCATGGATTGGAAGAATAAACATTGTTAAAATGTCTATGCTACCCAGAGCAATCTATAACTTCAATGCCATCGCGATCAAAATTCCAATGACATTTTTCAAAGTGCTGGAACAAACAATCCTAAAATTTGTATGGAATCAGAAAAGACCCAAATCGCCAAGGAAATGTTGAAAAAGAAAAACAAAGCTGGGGGCATCACGTTGCCCGATTTCAAGCTATATTACAAAGCTGTGATCACCGAGACAGCATGGTACTGGCACAAAAACAGACATACAGACCAATGGAACAGAATAGAGAACCCAGATATGGACCCTCAACTCTATGGTCAAATAATCTTTGACAAAGCAGGAAAAACATGCAATGGAAAAAGGACAGTCTCTTCAATAAATGGTGCTGGGAAAATTGCACAGCCACATGCACAAGAATGAAACTCGACCATTCTCTAACACCATTCACAAAGATAAACTCAAAATGGATGAAAGACCTCAATGTGAGACAGGAATCCATCAAAATCCTAGAGGAGAACATAGGCAGTAACCTCTTTGACATTGGCCACAGCAACTTCTTTCAAGATACATCTCCAAAAGCTAGTGAAACAAAAGCAAAAATGAACTTTTGGGACTTCATCAAGATAAAAAGCTTCTGCACAGCAAAGGAAACAGTCAACAAAACAAAGAGGCAGCCCACGGAATGGGAGAAGATATTTGCAAATGACACTACAGATAAAGGGCTGGTATCCAAGATCTATAAAGAACTTCTCAAACTCAACACCCAAAAAACAAATAATCAAGTCAAAAAGTAGGCAGAAGATATGAAAAGACACTTCTCTGAAGAAGACATACAAATAGCTCACAGACACATTAAAAAATGTTCATCATCATTAGCCATCAGGGAAATCCAAATCAAAACCACACTGAGATACCACCTTACACCAGTTAGAATGGCAGAAATGGACAGGGAAAGAAACAACAAATGTTGGACAGGTTGTGGAGAAAGGGGAACCCTCTTAGACTGTTGGTGAGAATGCAAGTTGGTATAGCCACTTTGGAAAACAGTGTGGAGGTTCCTCAAAAATTTAAAAATAGAGCTACCCTATGACCCAGCAATTGCCCTCCTGGGTATTTACCCCAAAGACACAGATGTAGTGAAAAGAAAGGCCATATGCACCCCAATGTTCATAGCAGCAATGTCCACAATAGCCAAACTGTGGAAAGAGCCGAGATGCTCTTCAACAGATGAATGGATAAAGATGTGGTCCATATATACAATGGAATATTACTCAGTCTAGACCATATATTATACCCCTTTTGCTTTTATGGGAGCATTTAGGCCGTTCACGTTGAGAGTGATTATTGAAAGATATGAATTAAGATATGGTCCCCTTTAGGACCACCTAAAAAGATGAATACCCAACTTTTACATCAACATGGATGGGACTGGAGGAGATTTTGCTAAGTGAAATAAGTCAAGCAGAGAAAGTCAATTATCATATGGTTTCACTTATTTGTGGAACATAAGGAATAACATGGAGGACATTAGGAGAAGGAAGGGAAAAATGGGGGGGGGGAAATTGCAGGGAGAGATGAACCATGAGAGACTATGGACCTGAGAAACAAACAGGGTTTTAGAGGGGAGGGGGGAGGGGGATTTGGTTAGCCCAGTGATGGGTATTAAGGAGGGCATGTACTGCATGGAGCACTGGGTGTTATACGAAAACAATGGATTGTGGATCACTACATCAAAAACTAATGATGTATTGTATGGTGACTAACATATCATAATAAAATTGAAATAAAATAAAATAAAATAAAGATTGTGAGGGGTGCCTGGGTGGCTCAGTGGGTTAAGCTCCAACTCTTGGTTTTGGCTCAGTTACGATCTCATGGGTCATAAGATCAAGCCCCAAGTTGGATTCCCCATTCAGTGGGGAGTCTCCTTGAAGATTCTCTCCCTCTGCCCCTCCCCCATGCGCTCACATGTTCTCTCTCTCTTTCTCTCAAATAAATAAATAAATCTTTATAAAATAAAATAAAGATTGTGGGATTGTGTTACAGAAAAAAAAAAAAGAATGAGACGAAAACTTCACTACAGATATTGTAATGCAATCTAATGGCAAATGTCAATTTCCAGGATCTCTTTGGTGACCATAAAATTAGTACTCATTCAAGTTGAACTACTTGTAACTTGCACATGCATAGTACAGCATTTAGGATTATAGTAAGTATTATGAGGCACTTCAAGCCTATGTAACACCTTATAAATCATTTTTAAAAGTTTATATTTAGTTGTAGAGTTAAGTATCTTTAAATACTTTCTAATTTTATTGATTATATACTGTTCTGGAAAAATGATAGAATGTATATAGGAGCTAAGGATTTCCTCTGAGTTACCTATAAAATTGATGTGAAAAAAGTTCTGTGTATTCCATTGGGTTGAAAAAATTAGAAACATTTCTATTCCTGGCAGAAATTGATACAGTTTTCTTTTTCTGATAGATTGGGTTCATTTATTTTCTGGGGTCCAGATAGTCATTTCTCCCAGCTCCTAAAGTAACGAAGGTTCCTACCCTGGTCTACTCCACTGTTGATGCTCTTAGTATTTCAGTGGTCATCAAAGATCACGCCCTGAAGCCTGATTTGCCTTAGAATTTTTTATGTAGTTGGTTGAGCCCCTAACATTCCCCCCCACACACACACCCTTTTTTAAAATCTAAAATGAGAGTCTGTGTATCAAGGGTGTTTCCAGTTGACCATACCCATATGTGCCTTTGAGTTGCTTGGTCTCTCACCTTGAGAGAGAAAATATAATTTGTTGAATCACCGCTATGTGTCAATAATCTATACATGCTACAGGAAATATGCTTTGATAGCAATAAAAAACAGACTTGATGTTGGAGAAAATTGAATCAGTGATGCAAAGGACAAAATTTCAAACCAATGTGAGAATACAGAGGAAAAGAATAAAGAAAGGAAAAGGAGAAAAAGATATGGACACAGAAGATAGATTATAAAGGTCCAACTGGCAAATAATAGGTATTACTGAAGAAAAGAGAAAAATGGATAAAACCAAATAATCAGAGAATAAAATTGCTATTGCATATTATGATATACATGAGGCAAGTGAAATTAATAGACAGGAATCTATACTAGTAAAGTGTTTTCAGTACAATTTAGAAGAGTAGTTCAGTAATAGCCACAGGACAGCCTAGAGAAAAAGAGAAATTAAACGTTTTGGAAAGGGTAGATAATAGGAAAATAGTACAAACTTGAAAGTGGACTATGTGGACAGAGCTCTTGAAGACGTAACTTTAATCAGAGACCAAGTGTGCATGGGGAAGAGTGAAAGAGTATATATGCATATAAAATGCAGATAATACCGATGCAGCAGTGTTTTTGAAGAGGGCATCCAGCAATCCAATTGTGGATACCTGCTTCTGAAGGGAACAGAGAGATCCTTGCTGCCAAGGAATTGAGTTTGTGTGATTTAATTTGTCTGGGGGTTTCCTAAAAGACTAATGCAAGACAGTTGCTTTTGTTTCAACTAGCTTAGAACTCTCTCAGGGCAGAAAAGCAGCTAAGGAGAGAGCATTCCTTGAAAACACTGACAGGCAAATGAACAATCTGCTGCCATTTGGGGCATGAGATTATAGTAGGAGCAAACAATTGACATGATGAAAGACTAGTAGAAATACTAGGGAGTTACTTTCAGGAATAAAGTCTTTGAAATGTTCTCCTGCTATAACAGGACATCTAGCAAGTCAAGTGAATGCTGAGAGCAGGAATGGTCAGAAAACCTGAGGTAACCCCGGGCTTTCACATATGGCTGGGTTTTAGGCTCAGTGCAAGCTGAAAATGAGGGTTAAGGTAAAGTTGTAAATGGCATAGCTAAGCCTTGAAAAAGTGTCCCAAAACAGAGGCATTTTGTAAAAACTGGAAAGTATTTCTTTTCTTTTCTGTCTCTCTGCTTTAAGTAAATTTTTGCCAAACCCCTACTGACCACAAGCTAAAGGAACCAAGGCTTTATAGACCAAACACAACAAAAATATATTTAAAATATTATTTTAAAAGTCATTAAACAAGCAAAAAACTACAACCCACAACAAGCAAAAACAAACTTTGAGAAAGGGAAAGATTCTGATTACCAAACTTACCAAATTATGATATTCAAAATACCAGTATTCAACAAAAATGATGAGGCGTGCAAAGAAACAAAAAAGTATGGATTATTCAAAGGAAAATAAGATATTAACAAAAACTTTCCCTGTGGATAGTAGGCATTTGACTTACCTGACAAAGACTTCAAATCAACTGCCCTAAATATGTTCAAATAGCTAAATGAAACCATAGATAAAGAAATAAAGCCAGGAGAATGATGTTCTAACAAATAGAGTATATGAATAAAGAAATTCAAAACATTAAAAAAATAAAGTAGAAATTCTGGAGATCAAAAGTACAATAAGTAAAATGAAAAAAAAATCATTAGAGGGCTTCAACAGCAGTTTTGAGCAGCAGAAGAAAGAAGCAGCAAATTTGAAGATTGATAAATTGAAATCACTCTGGTGATCAGGAGAAAAATAAATGAACAGAGTTCATGAGATATGTGAGACAATTATCAAGCATACCAATATATACATAATGAGAGTCCCAAAGGAAAGAATAAAGGGAAATGGGAAGAAAGAATATATGAAGAAATAATAGCCAACAAATTCTAAAATTGATAAAAGACATGAATCTATACATCCAAAAAACTGAATGAATTCTATGTATTATAAATGCAAACAGAGGCACAGAGACATATTAATATCAAACTTTGAAAGCCAATCAAAGAGAGAATCTTGAAAGGAGAAATAGAGAAGTCACATGTCAGACACAAGGGAGCCTCAATAAGATTGTCAGCTGATCTGTCATCAGAAATCAGGAAGGCACAATCCTGGGAGAGGCTGAAACTGTAATAAGGTTAAAGAAAGCCTTGGTTTGCTAGTGTGGGCCTTAGCACAAGTGACTCCATTTTGTGCCTATTGACTCTTTTTTTCTTTAACACCTGTATAACAAAAGACATCAAGATAAAGAGGCACAAGATAGCCAGGGCACATAAAAAGTAAAAAACAAAAAACAAGTGAACCATCTAAAAATAAAGGTGATAGAAATCTGAACTAGAATGTTGGATTAGGATTCAGAGCTTTAATTCAAAGTTCTTAACTTTCCTTCTTAGCATAAACTTCTGTACCAAGTAGTTAAGGACAGAATGGAAAGAAAGAAGACTGAGCTTCTTTTAAAAAGTGGTTGTTTGAGGAAGGGAGTTAAGATGGTGGAGTAGTGGGATGATCCTATGATTGCCTCATCTCTCAAACAGCTAGATAAATATTGGATCATTCTGAACACCCAAGAAATCAATATGAGGACTAACAGAACAAGCTGCATAACTGGAGGAGAGAAGAGGCCACTTCAGATGTGTAGGAGGTGTGGAAATGTGATTTGGGGGAGAAAAGGATGGTGGGTACTGTGGTGGGGAGGGAACCCTGATTGCAGAGAGGGGTGAGAGAGAGAGCATGTGAGAATGAGCAGGGCACAGGGGATAGCACAAGGAAGATTCTTCCCCAAAGCCATTGACTGGCAAAATGAGAGAGGTTGATTATCTTGAGTATTTATAATGAAAAAAGCTCAAAGACTGGAGTTTTAGAGTTCTGTGCCATGGCTAGGGTAGAGCATGGCTTGTGCTGCAGTGCTTCTGTGGAGAAGGAGGGCAGAGGCATGGGAGTGGACAGTGTGGTCTGAGGATCTCCTGGGTCACACTGGTAGAGACAGTTCTCTTTTTTGGAGGGCATTTGGGAGAGGTGGCACTGCCTCTCTGGGGACTAAGGAGCCAACATGCACCACTGAGTTGTCCCCTTCATTAGCACAGGAATAGAGGCAGCTGCTGAGGGCAGCTAACCTGGATGTTGGCTTTTTGCTGCACTTTATTGAAAACTCTAAACCCTTGCAGGTTCACGCAACTGCCCTTCTGGGAAACACTGGCACCAGCCATAGTGTGGCAAGACCCTCCCCTGGAGGATCATTGTGGGTCCATGCCATTCTGGGTCCCTAAAATTTGGAGATTTGAAACCCAGCCTACATGCTTGAGGTAAAACACAGGAGAACTACACTGCTGGGTGGGCAGATGGTTTGGACAGACAGGGTAAAGGCAGGGATCTGAAGGATGCCTGGGACAAATAAGGGGAGATTTTTCACTCTTCTGTGATGGCTTCCTGAGTGGTAGTGGGCATGAACTCCCTTCTCTGGGGATGAGAGAGCACCTGATGCCATTTTTACCCTGCCCATCAGAATGGACTGATATCAGTGAGCAGCATAGTGCCCACAGTGGAGGCCTCAGCCCCTTACACCAAGCCCCACCCCCCTGTGCTCTACAGGTGTTCTTTACTAAGGCAAATGTGCCTAAGAACCAGAGCAGCAGCAGGCCGCTCCCCCAGAAGACCAACAGGAACCCCAGCATGCACCATGACTATTGACCATAGAATGCTGCAAAGCTTCAGCTGTAGTGGAAATAGGGTCAGGTATCTTTTAACAATCAGACCAGAACACACTAAGTTAAAAGTCACCACATTCTGGACAAGTCCAAACACCTACCACTGTAGACAAGGAGAAACTCTGCAGAGAACTGACCTGAGGGAAAAAGCAGCCAAAACACAGCAGCAGAATGCACATAATATATGCCAGAAACACTTCCTGAAGTGCCAGGCCCTGGACAGTTTATGATCTCTTCTTAATAAAGTCATTACTCTCAGGAGATGGAAACACAACAGGCATTCCTCACACATGGAAGGCAGAGACATAGACAAAATCCAAAGATAGAGGAATTCATCCCAAAAGAAGAACAAGAAAAGGCCATGGCAAAGGATCTAATCGAAACAGATATAAGTAATATGCCTGACCAAGAATTTAAAACCACAATCATAAGGATACTAGCTGGGCTTGAGAAAAGCAAAGCAGAGAGTCCCTTACTGCATAGATAAAAGAAATAGAAAGTAGTCGGCTGAAATAAAAATATGCTATAACTGAGATGCAAAACCAACTAGATGTAATGACCATAAGGATGGAAGAAGCAGAAGAATGAATAAGTGATATAGAAGATAAAATTATGGAAAATAATGAAGTTGAAAAGAAGAGGGAAAAAAAAATATTGGATCATGAAGGTAGACTTAGGGAACTTAGTGACTCCATTAAGTGTAATAACATTCATATCATAGGAATCCCAGAAAAAGAGAGGGGGAAAAAAAGTGGCAGGTTTATCTGAGCAAATTATAGCTGAAAACTTCCCTAATCTGGGGAAGAAAACAGACATCCAAATCCAGGAGGCACAGAGAACTCCCATCAAAATCAACAAAAGCAAGCCGACACCAAGACATATTGTAGTAAGATTTGCAAAATACAGAGATAAGGAAAGAATCCTAAAAGCAGCAAAGAAAAAGAAATCCCTAAACTACAAGGGAAGACAAATCAGATTAGCAGGAGATCTATCCACAGAAACTTGACAGACCAGAAGACAGTGGCATGATATATTCAATGGCTGAATGGGAAAAATATGCAGCCAAGAATACTTTATCCAGCAAGGTTGTCATTCAGAATAGGAGAGCTAAAGAGGGGCACCTGGGTGGCTCAGTTGGCTAAGCATCTGCCTTTGGCTTGGTCAAAATCTTGAGTCCCCTGATAGAGCCCCTCATTGGGCTCCCTCCTTGGCAGGGAGTCTGCTTCTCCCTGTGCCCCTCACCCCACTTGTGCTCTCTCTCAAATAAATAAATAAAATCTTTTTTTAAAAAAAGGAGAGATAGTTTCCCAAACAAAAACAAAAGGAGTTTCTGACCACTAAACCAGCCCTGCAAGAAATATTAAAGGGGACTCTTTGAGTGGGAAAGAAAAACCAAAAGCAACAAAGACTAGAAAGGAACAGAGAAAATCTCCAGACACAATGTACAGGTAATACGATGGAACTAAATTCATATCTCCTAATAATCACTATAAATGTAAATGGACTAAATGCTCCAATAGAAAGACATGGGGTATCAGAATGGATAAAAAAACAAAACAAGACAAAACAAGACCCATCTATATGCTGCCTACAAGAGACTCATTTTAGACCTAAAGACACCTCCAGATTGAAAGTGAGAACCATTTATTATGCTAATGGATGTCAAAGGAAAGCCAGAGTAGCCATAGTTATATCAGACAAACTAGATTTTATTTATTTTATTTTTTATTTTTTTTAAAGATTTTATTTATTTATTTGACAGAGAGAGACACAGCGAGAGAGGGAACACAAGCGGGGGGAGTGGGAGAGGGAGAAGCAGGCTTCCCGCGGAGCAGAAAGCCCGATGTGGGGCTCGATCCCAGGACCCTGGGACCATGACCTGAGCTGAAGGCAGACGCTTAACGACTGAGCCACCCAGGTGCCCCACTAGATTTTAAACCAAAGAGTATAACAAGAGATGAAGAAGGTCACTATATGATAATAAAGGGGTCCTATCCAACAGAAGATCTAACAATTGTAAATTGTTATGCCCCCAACTTGGGAGCACCCAAATATATAAATCAATTAATAACAAACATAAGGAAACTCATTGATAACAATGAAATAATAGTAGGGGACTTTGACACCCCACTGACAACAATGGACAGATCATCTAAGCAGAAAATCAACAAGGAAACAATGGCTTTGAATGGCACACCGGACCAGATGGACTTAACAGATATATTCAGAACATCTCATCCTAAAGCAGCAGAATACACATTCTTTTCAAGTGCACATGGAACATTCTCCAGAATAGATCACAGATACTGGGTCACAAATCAGGCCTCAACCAGTACAAAAAGACTGAGGTCATACCATGCATATTTTCAGACCACAACACTATGAAACTTGAAGTTGACCACAAGAAAAAATTTGGAAAGACCACAAATACATGGAGGTTAAACAACATTCTACTAGAGAATGGATGGGTTAACCAGGAAATTAAAGAAAAAACAAAGAAATACATGGAAGCAAATGAAAATGAAAGCACAATAGTCCAAAACCTTTGGGATGCAGAAAAAGTGGTCATAAGAGGAAAGTATATAGCAATACAGGCCTACCACAAGAAGCACAAGAAACAGGCTTTCAGTCCAACAGCCTGTAAGGCACTGAAATCTGCCAACAACCATACAAGCTTGAAAACAGATCCTTCCGTAGTCTTGCCTTTGTTGAGACTGGAGCCCCAGGCAAAACTTTTGCAGCAGCACTGAGAAACCCTAAAGCCGAGCCTGTACTCTTAATGCATAGGAACTATGAGGTAATAAATGTGTTTTGTTTTAAGCTACAAAAAAAAAAAAAAAAAAGAAATAAGAAAAGTCTCAAATACACAGCCTAACCTTACCCCTAAATGATCTAGAAAAGGAATAGCAAATAAAGCCTAAAGCCAGCAGAAGGGAAATAATAAGGATTAGAGCAGAAATAAATGATATAGAAACTAAAAAACCCAGTAGAACATATCAATGAAACCAGGAGCTGGTTCTTTGTAATAATTAATAAAATTGATAAACAAATAGCCAGACTTGTCAAAAAGAAAGGAGTAAGAACCCAAATAAATAAAATCACAAATGAAAGAGGAGATATTATAGCCAATACCATAGAAATACAATTATAAGAGAATATTACAAAAAATTATATGCCAACAAATTGGGCAATCAGAAAGAAATGGATAACTTCCTAGAAACATATAAAATACCAAAACTGAAACAAAGAAATAAAAAATTTGGACAGACCCATAACCAACAAAGAAATTGAATCAGTAATCAAAAATCTCCCAACAAACAAAAGTCCAGGGCTGATGGCTTCCCAGGGAAATTCTACCAAACATTTAAAGAAGAGTTAATACTTATTTTTCTCAAAGTGTTCCAAAAAACATGAAAGGAAGAAAAATTTCCAAACTCATTCTACAAGGCCAGCATTGCCTTGATTCCAAAATCAGAGACCCAACTGAAAAGGAGAATTACAGGCCAATATCCCTGATGAACATGGATGCAAAAAATCTCAGTAGTAGCAAATCGAATCCAACAGTCCATTAAAACAATCATTCACCATAATCAAGTGGGATTTATTCCTGAGCTGCAAGGGTGTTTCAATATTTGCAAGTCAATCAATGTGATACACCACATTAGTAAAAGAAAGGATAAGAAACATGATCTTTTCAATATATACAGAAAAAACACTTGGCAAAGTACAGTATTTAAACTGCTTTATAAAATAGTAAAAGCAATTGGCAAAGTCATCAATGATGAAGAATTTTAAAAATATACCCAAAAAGTAGTAATATTAATATTCATTCATTAAACAAATATTTATTGAGCACCAAATATGTCCCAGGAAGTCTTCAAGATGATGAGCCACTAAACTAATATTCTATTGTTTTTACTAATATTCTATTTTAAGAGAGCTTACATTCTAGTGAGAGAGATAGGTAAAAGACACACATACAATATAAAACAGTAGATTATAATACAATATGATATATTCTTAAGTGTTATGTAGAAACTAAAGTTGGCTAGTATAGAAAATGCATGACAGGAGACATAAGGAACTATTTTGAATACGGTGATGAGGGAAGATGACTCTGAAGAATTAACATTTGTTCAGAGAGCTGAGTGAATGAGCCATATGGTCAAATGGGGAAAGAATGTTCCAGGCAAAAGGATGTATAAGTGCAAATGTATTAAAGTGGAAGACAGCTAACTGTTCAAGAAATAAGGAGGCCAATGTGGTTGGGAAGTGGTGAGGTCTATACTTTTCCTTTTTTAATGTGTTCATAGATTTTAAAATTTTTGTTTTTCAAATTTTTATTTAAATTCTACTTAACATATAGTGTAATATTAGTTTCAGTAGTAGAATTTAGAGATTCATCACGTACATATAACACCCAGTGCTCATCCCAACAAGCCGCCTGCTTAATACCCATTACCCACTTAACCCATCCCCTGCCCACATCCCCTCAATCGACACTCAGTCTGTTCTCTATACTCAAGAGTCTCTTATAGTTTCCCTCACTCTCTTTTTCCCCCTTCCCATACGTTCATCTGCTTTATTTCTTAAATTTCACATATGAGTGAAATCATATGTTATTTATATTTCTCTGACAGACTTGTTTTGCTTAACATAATATACTCTAGCTCCATCCACTTCATTGTAAATGGCGTGATTTCATTCTTTTTGATGGCTGAGTATATATATATATATAATCACCTCTTCTTTATCCATTCATCTATTGATGGACAGTTTCCATAATTTGGCTATTTTTGATAATGCTGTTATAAATATCAGGGTGCATGATCCCCTTCAAATCAGTCTTTTGGTATCCTTTAAATACCTAGTAGTGCAATTGCTGGGTCATAGGGCAGTTCTATTTTTAACTTTTTGAGGAACCACCATACTGTTTTCCACAGTTTCTGCACCACTTCACATTCACACCAACAGTATAAGAGGGTCTCCCTTTCTCTGCATCCTCACCAATATCTGCTGTTTCCTGTGTTGTTAATTTTAGATATTCTGACAGGTGTGAGGTGATACTCATTGTAATTTTGCTTTGCATTTCCCTGTTGATGAATGATATTGAGCATCTTTTCATGTGTCTGTTAGCCATCTGGATGTCTTTGGAAAAATGTCTATTCATGTTTTCTGCCCATTTCTTAACTGGATTATTTGTTTTTTGGGGTGTTTGATAAGTTCTTTATACATTTTGGATACTAACCCTTAATCAGATATGTCATTTGCAAATATGTTCTCCTATTCCATAGGTTGCCTTTTAGTTTTGTTGATTGTTTCCTTTGCTGTGCAGAAGATTTTTATCTTGATGAAGTCCCAATAGTTCATTTTTGCTTTTGTTTCCCTTGCTTCAGGAAACATACCTAGTAAGAATTTGCTATGGCCGATGTCAAAGAAGTTACTGCATGTGTTCACCTCTAGGATTTTGATGGTTTCCTCTCTCACATTTAGGTCTTTCATCTATTTTTAATTTATTTTTGTGTGTGGTGTAAAAAAGTAGTCCAGTTTCATTCTTCTACATGTTGCTGTCCAGTTTTCCCAACACCATTTTTTGAAGAGACTGTCTTTTTCCCATTGGATATTCTTTCCCGCTTTGTCAAAGATTAGTTGAACATACAGTTGTGGGTCCATTTCTGCATTTTCTATTCTGTTCTATTGATCTATGTGTCTGTTTTTTTGCCAGTATCATACTGTCTTGATGATTACAGCTTTGTAATATAGCTTCAAGTCTGGAATTGTGATGCCTCCAGCTTTGCTTTTCTTTTTCAAGATTGCTTTGGCTATTTGGGGTCTTTTGTGGTTCCATACAATTTTAGGATTGTTTGTGCTAGCTCTATGAAAAATGCTGTTAGTATTTTGATAGGGATTGCATTAAATGTATAGGTGGTTTTGTGTAGTATAGACATTTTAACAATATTGTTCTTCCAATCCATGAGCATGGAATGTTTTTCCATTTCTTTGTGTCCTCTTCGATTTCATTCATAAGTGTCCTATAGTTATCAATGTAAAGATCTTTTACTTCTTTGGTTAGGTTTATTCCTAGGTACCTTATAGTTTTTGGTGCAATTGTAAATGGGATTGAGTCCTTGATTTCTCTTTCTACTACTTCATTATTGGTGCATAGAAATGCAACAGATTTCTGTACATTGATTTTCTATCCCATGGCTTTGCTGAACTCGTGTTTCAGTTCCAGCAATTTTTTTGTGGAGTCTTTTAGATGTTCTGCATAGAGTATCATGTCATTGGGAATAGTGAAAGTTTGACTTCTTCCTTGCTGTTTTGGATACCTTTTACTTCTTTCTGTAGTCTGATTGCTGAGGCCAGAACTTACAATACTATGTTAAATAACAATGGTGAGAATACACATCCCTTTCTTGTTCCTGACCTTAGAGGAAAAGCTCTGTTTTTCCTCATTGAGGATGATATTAACTGTGGGTCTTTTGTATATAGCCTTTATGATGTTGAGGTATGCTCTCTCTATCCCTTCTTTGTTGAGGGTTTTTATCAGTAATGAATTGGGTGTTATTTGGAGATGGCAGTAAACATTTAAAAATCACTGAAAACTGTTAGATACTATACTTGGTGTATTTTTCCTTAGTTCACTTATCATATATGTTTCAATCCAGTAATCCTGCTACTGAAATCTATCCTGGGGACAATATTAAAACTATTGAAAACAGTTATGTATACAGAGAGGCCTTTACTTTATTATTATTTATAATGGTTAATATTGAATATGAATTAACAGACCAATAATGGACTAGTTAAGTACCTTTGGAGCATATATCTATTGTGATAATGTGCCGTTGAAGGTGATGATTACAGACAGGTTAAACATGGAAAAATTCTTAGGTTGTAATGTTAAGTAAATAAGCATAACATTGCATGCATATTTTTAATGTAATGAAGGGAAAATATTTAGGAAAAACTTGTAAGAAGTACACGTATCAAAATAGTAGTAACTGGTTGTGTTAGGATTGTAGGATTTTATAATGGTTTTTTTTTGTATCAAGTTGTGTATGTGATTTTGTTATTTTAATTTCAACTAATTTTTATTTTTACCAAAGCATTACATGCAGGTAGTTTAAAAACACAAAGAGTACAGTAAAGTTTATAGGAAGACCTGTAACTAATAGTCCTGTCTCATTTATACCTTCTATACTCTTATATGGGATTAACTTTTATACTTTGAAATGATAAATTTTACTTATATTTCTTAATTTCTCAGTTACAAACATTTATGATATTTAGGATGATGAAGTCTTAGTAATATTAACCCTCCTTTCCCCTTCCACCCATCCTCTCAATACAGCATCACTTTTTGTTGTCATCATTAAATTTTTACATTGTTATGATTATTTAAATATGATTCACTGCTGAGCCAAATAGTGTACAATGGTTTTACCTTCTTTTTGAACAATTTAAAAAAATATGCTTGAAGGTAAACATTGTCTCATATTTTTTCATTTGCTAAATTGTCTGCATACTTATCAGATCTATCAAAACCATCAACCTAAATTTAAAGCCCCTCCCATAGCTAAAGAATGATCAGTCTCATCAGTTAATTTATCAGTTCCATTTTCCTGAGTCCTCTGTCCTTCTGTTCCAGTCTGGACCATTGGTTCTCTAGGATACCTACATAACTCTTATTCAGGGACCTCTCTTCCATTCACTGTTGACCTGAAAATCATCTTTATTGCCCTAGAGGAACTATGCAATTTGTGGCTGCCCAATATCTTTTTAAAATCCTCTTCCCATTTTAATAGTTTCCTTTTTTAAAAAGTTTTTATTTATTTATTTATTTATTTATTTATTTATTTATTTATTTATTTAAGAGGGAGAGCAGGAGAGCACAAGCAGGGGAAGCAGCAGAGGGATATGGAGAAGGAAAAGCAGGTTCCCCACTGAGCAGGGAGCCCCATGTGGGGCTCTATCCCAGGATCCTGGGATCATGACCTGAGCCAAAGGCAGATGCTTAACTGACTGAGCCACCCAGGCGTCCCCATTTTAATAGTTTCCTAAAGTTGCTTTTCACATGTAGAATTTTAAACAAATGCTAGTGTCCCTTTTTTCCAGAGCGTAATCATATGACTAGCTTCTGTCAAGCAGATGTGCCTGAATGATATAAGAAATGTAGAAGTAGGGCGCCTGGGTGGCTCAGTTGGTTAAGCGACTGCCTTCGGCTCAGGTCATGATCCTGGAGTCCCAGGATCGAGTCCCGCATCGGGCTCCCTGCTCAGCAGGGAGTCTGCTTCTCCCTCTGACCCTCCCCCCTCTCATGTGCTCTCTCTCTCTCATTCTCTCTCTCATAAATAAATAAAATCTTTAAAAAAAAAAGAAATGTAGAAGTAAAGATCTGAGATTGTGTGGCTCTTTCAACAGCAGGGACATTATGAACATGAGCATATTGCTTAAATTTGGCAGAATGGGCCAACCTAGCAGAGATAAATTGTGAGAAATTGTCATTTCCATATATTTACCACCAAGATATTTTTCCTGGTAAATATCTCATTCTTTTAGGGACTCCTTATTTCTATTAAATTTCCTTCTCTTACATCTGTCATGGTCATTTACATATTTGTTCCCATTCAATCTGTATAGGTCACTTCTCTCCTTTCCTGTTTTAAATATATATTCTTTCTTGGCAAGTATTGCCAGTTCTCCAAAAGGGGAAAACTTTCAGAAGGGCTACCCATTGTTGACTGGAAAGTAAAAGTTCCACAGCTTTGATAGGGTGTTTTTATTTCATGTCTTGCTTGTTCCACTTAATGTATGATCTGCTTCAGAAATATTTCTATTTACAGAGTTACCATTCAACTATTCCCACACTGCTTTCTCCATGCTTTGCATTGTTTTTCCTCACAAAATACTCAACTTCTTTCTGTCAGTTATTCTCAAAGAATTTTTATTCAAGTCAGAAATTTAGGAAAGCTTGTGTTAAACAGCTGTGGACTTTCTATAGTCATTGTTTATTGATTTTCTAAACTATTCATGACATAGAAAGAAAGAGAAAGGATAATCTGTAACAAGCCATCCTGGATAAAACCATAGAGAAGAAGGTCAGGAATAAATTGTTTCAGAAATGCACTCAATTCTACCCACCCCATTCCTCAACCATACATTACCTCTGGGTTTACTAGACCTTAGTTAAAACTAAAATTCAGTCCCATTAAAGGCAAGGGTATTATTATCATTAGAGAAATCTTTTGCAGTTATAATTATGAGGGTCTCTGACCCTTCACGTTAGAATATACTTTGTATATAAAGTGACAGACTAATTTGGCTAGAGCAAGCCTCTGTGTAAGCTAATTACATGTGGTAATTTTGCCTGAAAGACTGACTTGAAAGTGAATCCAATTTAACGGTGAGGAGATTGTTATAAGAAACATTTCATTGTGGGCTTGGAAGTCCCTTAAAGTGCTAATTTTTCACTTGAATAACCATATTGCCATAGCAAAGATTTTTCAAATTACTTAATATTTGTGAGATATTATTTGAACTAAGAAAAAATAAAGACAAATAGTGAGGATTTCTTGAATTTTATGGGAAAAATTTAGGATTCTAATTATTATTCACACATTACAATTAGCTTCTGTTTCCTTCTTCCTACTTGTTCTTAAATTATGATGGACCACCTTGCTCCATTAAAGGGCAAAGCTAATTCTTTAATTATATATTCAACTCAGAAGGAGCATAGTTTGTCCAGTTTATCAATCTTTCTGAGTTTTGTTTTTTAAAAATATAATCTCTCTCAGGAATTTTAATAATCGTTTCTCATAAAATCATTACATTCAGTAGTAGCTATTGTATGGTGAGTTGAAATATGGCAACTCCAAGCAGAAAGGGCAGAAGAAATACTTTAAGGAGGGCCTGAAGCATGCTTTATCTGGTTGTGTGGATGGCTAGTCAAAGGAGCTCTTTGGAGCACAGTAATCAGGATCAGGGCCTTTTTTTTTTTTCCAGCAAAAACTTTAATATAAATCCAAGGCATATCCAATATAAACCCCGTAAATGGCAGCCGCAGGTTTGTATTACACTTTACACAATATTGGGTTTGTATAATGTAGAAAACTGGCAGGAACACTGGCCAGCTTCCAACCTGAGCAGGGACACCCTGACCTATTTGAGGACCACCAAGTGTGACACCTGTTCTGAAATTCTCTTTCCTTTCAAGTTACTCCAAGTCTTAGAATTGCCATCATAAGTTCTTCCATTGTGTTAAAGCCTAAAGCTTTCAGAAAGCCCCTGTAAAATTGCAAATCTTTTCTGGGAAAGTGTAGTGGGTGCTACGTGATCTGCCCAGGTCTCCCCTTCAGGAAGAGGCAGTAATGACCCCAGTGATTTGGAAGGTTTGTGACTAATGGCTCTCACCTGAATCTCTTTCTTTGAATTGCCCTTACATCTGTCATGGTCATTTACATATTTGTTCCCATTCTATTTCACTGAATGCCTTATCTCCTCCATGGGATCGGCTCACATCCAATGACTTTTCAGTAATGGAGCATAAAGTCCTGATCTGTTTGTCTCAGTGTGAAAGAGTTCTGAAGGGCCATTTCAGCTCCAGAGTTCCCTTATAGGATCAGCCAAGGCCACTGTTGTAACTTCCTGTTTTACTTCCCCTTTTGCTCAATTCTGTTTCCCTCCCCTCTCATAAGTGTTGTTAACTAATAAATCTCCTGGAAACAACTCTGAGTGCCTCAGTCTGTTTCCTGAGGAACCTAACATAAAAGAGGAACATTAGGAAGTTTCCTTGGAACAGACTCTACAAAGTGATGGATAACTGATAGCCCCTGGCATGTGGTTGTGGTACAGTACTTAAGTTTTTTTCGTAAGTGATGGACTGGGATGAAGTACTAAAGGAAGGGAATGCCCTGAAAGGCATGATACCCCAAATATTTGAGAGTTTTTATGAGGAATGGTAAAGGAGAATAATTATAAGAACTTTTCAACAAGATTGCTGTGCTGTCTGGAGAAAGACAGTTAAAGGCTGAGGGTGATTAATAAGCAATATAAGATAAAGTATAAAAGCCAGAGAATATCCTTGGCAGCATATAAAGAGACTCTCGTCTTCTGGAACTGGAGGGTAGAAAATGGTGAGAATCAGGCCTAGTACTTAATTATAAGAGTCTCAGAACTCCAGAAAAAGGCTGAATGCTCATCCTAGGCGTGTCTGATATGCCAGTCAGGGCCTTGATTGGGAAAGGTTGTATTCTCAAGACTTGAAATAGGGACATCTGCATTGGTATACTTGAAAATGTCCTATCTCTGGGGTGCCTGAGTGGCTCAGATGGTTAAGCGTCTGCCTTCAGCTCAGGTCATGATCTCCAGGTTCTGGGATCAAGCTCCACATTGGGCTCCCTGCTCAGCAGGGAGTCTGCTTCTCCCTCTTCCTCTGCCTCTCCCCACTGCTCCTGCTCTCTCTCTCTCTCTCTCAATCTCTGTCTCAAATGAATAACTAAAAAAAAAAATTCTTTAAAAAAAAAGAAAAGAAAATGTCCTATCTCAAAATTACCTTGAACAGGCCAATAATTAAAGTCAAATTACAATGTAAATCAATCAGGGCGCCTGGGTGGCTCAGTTGGTTGAGCGACTGCCTTCAGCTCAGGTCATGATCCTGGAGTCCCTGGATCGAGTCCCACATCGGGCTCCCTGCTCGGCGGGGAGTCTGCTTCTCCCTCTGACCCTCCCCCCTCTCATGTGCTGTCTCTCTCATTCTCTCTCTCTCAAATAAATAAATAAAATCTTTAAAAAAAAAAACAACAATGTAAATCAATCAAAGATGTTTTGGGCCTTCTAAGAAAGAAAAGAGGTGCCAGTTCAGCATCTGCCTTGGCTCAGGTCATGATCCCAGGGTCCTGGGATTGAGCCCTGCATCAGGCTCCCTGCTCAGTGGGGAGCCTGCTTCTCCTTCTTCCTTTGTCTCCCGGCTGGTGCTCTCTCTCTTTCATTCTCTCTCTATCTCAAATAAATAAATTAAAAATATTTAAAAAAAAAAAAGAAAAGAGGCTTTTCTATACACTGAAATTGCTGCAAGATCTGGCCAAAGTGTACCAGAATTAACTCAGAATATATATATATGATGAGGCTGGCCCCTGAGGGTGTTGATTCAAATGAGACAAAATATAAAGTTGGATAAGGAAGAGTGTATCAGGATAAGGGCATTCTCTTGTAATACAGAGTATAATGTCTTGACAAGGACAATGGGAATTGGTGCTAATACACTACTAGGTGGCCTCTTGTATGCTTGAAAAAAGTAATAGCTCTCACAAAGTGAAGTAGAAATGGAGGGACTTACCTGGAAAATAGTGGAGGAAAGAATCAAAGGCTCAGAGAAGAGGCATACTGATGTGGATATACTATATAAGTTTAGAAACTCCTCCAGGTGACTGTATTTTATAGGTGATTCCATTGACAAAAGTGGTAACGAATGCACTGGTGATGGGGCACAAATATCGTTAAGAAGTTCAGACATGGCTGTCCCCTGAAGTCCTGGATGAGAGTAGGAGATACTATTATAGAACTCACTTTGATATAAATGAATAAGATAGAATCCCAAAATAATAGCTGGCAAGTAGTGGTATGTAAGCATCAGAAGCAAGGTAGGTATGATAGTGTAATAAGAGGCAAGGTCAAAATGGTGACCTGTAGAACGTGACCTGCAGAGAACATTAGAGATGGTTAATAGAACACAGTATTCCTAAGGGCAATATAGATGGGCAGTCAAACAGGGTATTGCCCGATCTATATACCCCAAAATAATCAAGTATGGATGATTATGAGTTTGAGGCCAGCTGCTTCAATAAAAAGTCATGATCCTAGTTTTGCAAAATGAGCCAATTCTCAGGCCAAGACCAATTGACTGAAGGGAATGTTGGGTATCCATAAGGAAGAACTCTGAAACACAAGTATATATGGTATTCATTTCCCCACTCCTTCTTTGAAGGGACCTATGACCGTTTGCTCGTGTAGTTTTTACATTGGGAAAAAAGGGAATATTCAACATTTCAAGAACTGTTGCACTAGGATATGAGTCAACGTTGATACCCAAAGTATTATCATAGATTCCTGTCTGGAATGGGGGATATATAGAAGATACAGGCAATAAATAAATTTGCCTCCTACATTTGAACTATTGTGTGTCTGTCTACTGGGTCTACAGACTTCCTAGGGGTCATATTTTGATCCCCAGATTTATAATCACAACTGACATGTTTTGGAGTTGATAGAACTCTCACATTGGTTCCTTGGTCTGTGGGGGGTGGGCCAGCATAGTTTTCATATTCTATGCTTATACTGCTCTTAAGTTTCAGAAACATTTTGAAAACTTAATAACATAGGAAATGAACAATGGAAATGAAAATGGTCAGTCTAATGTTCTAATATTTTGTGTTAGAACAAGTAATTATCCTTTATATACTTAACTCCTAAACTTAGAGGATATGCCCAAGATATCCTTGACTCTTTAAACAAATCCAAAACCCATTATGGATTGGTCAGCTAAGAACACATTTATTCATTCTTCCCTTCACTAAACCAAATATTTATTGAGAACTCCCAGGTAATATGCTAGATATTAAGTTAAAGAAGAGTAAAAACAACTAAGCCCTTCTTGAGTTTGGTCATAATTCCAACTAATACTATCTTTCTGGGTAAATTATTTAAACAACTCTTTCAAGTTTCAACAAGGGAGTTATGCATTTAATACTCAGGACTTTATTTGATCAAACCAAACTTACTATATCCAAATATAATTTTTAATTTTTTCTTTCTATAAATGATACAGAAAAACACATTTATTTTTATATTGTAGCAATAACAGTCACATTTAGTGTGTATAAAATATGTTGCTTTGTCTCTGACTATTCTAGAGATAGTGATCTGATAAGATGAGATTGGTGAATGGTCAGAGGGGGGAAAAAGAAACATCTACTTTTGGCTTTCAGAAGAAAATAATTTCACAAAATGATTAATTACATCCTAAAAACATTTGCAGAATAAAAATAGATACCTCTCATTAAGATCAGTAACAATGTGTGCATTTATTTTCATGTAATCCCTCTTCTGTCATATTCACAGTTAGTAGAATATCTGATTTAACTTTCATTATACAATTTATATGACCTTTTACTAAAGACCTTCCCATATATCTGACTTTGAAAAATTTGCAATTAGCAAGGATTAATTACAGTTTTAACAATTTTGTCATTTCACATGGAAAATATTTAAGTAATCAGTATTATAAAATTTTCCATAACTTTTAGTATATAGAATGATTTATTTATATGCATAATACTATATATGAAATTATGTATTGATTGATATATGGGATTTTTACCATCCTTACATTACTCTGTCCTCCATTACAGTAATAAAACTGAGTCATTTCAAATAATTTTCATCTAATTGAATGACCACTTCCCTATGTGTATTCAGCATTTAATTTCTAATTATGATTCCCTTGTTTTAGAGGAAACACATTTTTTTTGCTCTCAAACCCCAACCCATGTTAATTTACTTAAGGTAGTGTTGTCTTTTTCTGTTAAATACTGACATAGGACTGACAGAGATACATTTGTTCATACTCTTCCAAGCAAATCTAGCCACTTCTTCCTCAGTACTACCATAGTGGATATTCCATTGGCATATTCTTCATTTCTATTGTAATTTCTGTTTATTGTTCTCCTTCCCACAGGAATATAAGCCTCTCAAGGACAGAAATCTCATATTGGTCATCTTTGGTTCATTACTATCTAAAATGGGGCTGAATGAAAAATGAATATATTTTTTTCTTTTTTTTTATTTAATATTTCTTTCTGAGAAATATATTCTAAATTTTAAATTCTCTTTCTAAATATCAGCTAAAACTTATTAGTTTCTAAGTATAACCTAATACTTCTGCTAGAAAAGAACATGCTCAATAAAAATTACTGTCATTATAACAAATACAAAATTAATCTGTAGGGAAAATAATTAATTAATTCTTAACAAACATTAGTTGAAAGCCTATTATGTTATTACATTCCAAGTTCTGTGCTAACTTTTGTGAATACAAAGCAGAATTTGATTTGGTTCCTGTTCTCAAGTAGCTCATTGTGTACTGTGGAACAGAAGAAGACAATGAAAGTTATAATAAAGTTATGCTTTGTATTCTGTGCTACTACAAACATATCTGTGACTTAACTAGTGTTCATTTTATACATTCTTAAAGTATTTTGCATTATTATATATGTTTTCTTGTGGCCATGTATGGCCAATTATGTGTTATGTTCCATAAGGGTAAAAATTATACCATACACTGATAATACCCTAACTGTGCTAGTGATGCCCAGTATACAGAAAAAGTAAGTTGAGAGACCTTTGGTTTAGTAGAAATGTAGTGGACTTACAAGCATAAGACTTGAGTTAAAATCTAGCTCTACTCTCTTTAACTGGTTATATTTTACTTTGAGCATATTATAAGCATAATTTCCTAAAATAACAAAAATGTATTTCCTTTCCAGTCTTTGTGGGGATTAAATAAGATAAATTTGTGAAAATACACAGTGGGTGCTTATAAATATCTTCCTTTTAGTAAGTATTCATTTAATGTAATTAGGCAAAGAACTTAGAGAAGATTCACAAAAAAGCTAGTTATTTAAAGCATGGTTGGCTTTGGTTATGTGTGTCAGCAAGTAAGGTTTTGTCTCAGAGCCGTCTTCCCTAAACATATGTATGCTACTCATCTTTCCCCTTTAATCACCCATTGTTTATCTCCTCATTGCTATGTAAATATTTATTGCGATTAGCACAATTCTGAAAAATTCTCAGATGACTCCCAAGATTCCGCAGCCTGGCATACATACCATGAACAATCCCCTCCCCTTGAGTTGGGAAGGATTGGAAATATGATGGATTTTACTCTTATGATTAGGTCATATAATATGACAAAGGTCAAGGAACTGTACTGGTGGAATTAATGTCCTTTATCAGTTGCCTTTTGAATTAATCAAAAGGAAGATCATCCTGGGTAGGCCTGACTCAATCAGGTGAGCCAGAAAAAGGACTGTGCTCTTCTTGAAACTAGAGACTTGAAGCAAGCGAGAGATTTTCCTGCTGGCTTTGAAGGAAAAAAAAAAAAACTGTCATGTGGAGAGGTCCATGTGGGAGGAAATGGCTTGTGGCCTGCAGGAAATGAGATGACCCACAGCTAACAGCCAGGAAGAAAATGGGAATTTTAGTTCTACTACATCCTCAAAAACAGAATTCTGCCAAAAACCACATGAGCTTGGAAGATGACCTCAAGGACCAGATAAGATTTCAGACCCTTATTAACTCTGATTTCAGCCTGGTGAGAAGATGTTGAACATAGGTAACTCAGTTGACCCAGGAACCTGACTTATGGGAACCATGAAGTAATAAATTTGTGTTGTTTTAAGTCAGTAAATGTGGTAATGGGTTATGCAGTAATAGAAAATGAATAAATTTATGTAATCTGAAGAGATACTTTGATTTAGGATGTTAATAGGTGATAATATTATGGTTTTGTGTTACTCCTCCCAAGTAATATATCTTAAGCCAGGAAAAGCTGCATGGTAGGAATTACAGGTGGTAAAAGCAGGGCCAGGAAAGAGCAAATGAGACAGGCTTTTAGTCTTTCTCTACTAATATTAAAGCCAATTCTTATGGCTAAAATATTTGTTTGTTTGTTTTACCTAGAAGAGGAATAAAAGGAGGAAAGAGATTTGACAGTTTGCTAAGATGCAGGAAAATGGGGGAAACAGCATGATATAGTAGAATGAAAAACAGGCTATGCAGATTTGAGCCATGATACCACATTTAAGTAGCTATTAACCTGAGAAGGTCTGTGAGATTTAGAAAGTTTTTGCAGACTACAGAAGCTTGGGAGTTTGAGGGGTGTTATATAATTATAAATTTTAGTGAAAAAGTAATACATTTGAGATATATAAGATATATTTATATGTGAGTATTATTATATGTTACATTATTAATGTATGGATAATATGACATAATACTAATTATAAGAATATCCAAAAGATATTATATATCACAGAATTTTAGGGCAAGAAGTACTTAAAACCATCTCCCTGAGTCCCTTGCCTATATGCTTTAATTATCTCAAGTATATATACCCTGAAATTATGTGATGATCTGCTTTGATTGAAATGCAAGTTTATCCGATTCAGCACAAGAAATGTCAGAGCAGTGAAAGTTCTATATCTTCTCCAAAATGCCCTATAACCTCCATGATAATCTTTTCTCTAAGCAGAGCTATTTTCTAGTCCTCTGTTATTTAAAGGGATGAATTATACATCCAGGGAAGTATTTTCATAGACATAATCTAGTCCTTATTAGAACAAAAATAAGAACAAAATGATGCTTTTCACCAAAAGTGGAAAAATACAATGAGACCTGAAACTAGGAACAATAGTTTTGCTGAATAACATATCATTACTGAGTTCTGAATGACTAAATTATAAATAGAATTGACATAATCATAGATCAAATTTTTTTACTCCACAGTGCTCTAATTTTTAACAACCAGTCAGTTATCTTAATGATAATTAATATACTAAAAGTACATTTAAAAAGACATTATAGTAGTATCAAATCAGGGAAAGCAAAGAAATTTAAAAATGAAGCAATATTTCATTCTTCAACAATATTAGCCGAAGCTTAACTCATGAGGGCATTAGAGCTGGAAATCTCCAATTAGGTCAGAAAGTCTTTTTCCCTAAACAGTAAAAGAAGTAAATGGTAGACTTCCATCTGCTATTTTCACATATAAAAGAAAACAAATTAACTATTCAAAGTTACAGTATGGTATTTTAGTTCATACTCTGAGTTTCAGTTATGGACCTGCAGACTGAAAAATCATACACAGTTCAAAAGAAGTAATAGCTTGAACATATTACCAGTTGTACCTCATCTCTAAGGTCTGATCTGAGGAAAAATTATGAAATAAACCATTTTGCTTAGTTTTACCTCATTCTCCTTTCCTTCCTTCCTCCAATATTTTATCCAAGGTCCCTTACATGCCCTGTGTTTTTTTGAACAATTTGCCCTTTCAACAAACTATACAAATCTTTTTTTTTAAACTACACAAGTCTTATTGTAATTTCAAATATTCAAAATGATTTTAACTCAGTAATTGTCAGTTTTATGAGTTTGGGGAACAGAGAATAAATATGAACCCATGTGTTTGTCACTGTGTGTGTGTGTGTGTGTAAGAGCATTGCACGTCAATATGGTGGTAGGCACTCGATTTAACCAGTACAAATGAATCCTTGTGCAAAGAGTATGCAAATTTAGGAAACAGGGTAATTTAGAAAGCCTTATTGTTTCCTTAGACTATCTGCAAGGACAGTATGAGGCATGGACTAACAATCTGCTTCTGGCTAATTAAAACTGACAGTAGTCATTTGCATCCTTAGAGCTCAAAATATGTTAATTATAACTTAAATGCATCCACTTTGTGCATAAAGTATTTGTATGTTAGGCAAAATTTTGAAAAGAGAAATATGATATTCAGAATTTGAAAAACATGTTCATAAAATCATATTAATTTTTATATAATCATTTCATAGGTTTCTCTTTTAAGATTAAACACCTGGATCTGGAGAGAAAACTCTGTATACAATAAAATGGAATCATTTCTGGGTAGAAGGAAAATTGTTTAGAACGTATATAAAATATTGTTTACGAAAACAAAATATTTCATTAAATGGCATTTTTATACGAAATATATTTTTAGGTGTAATATGATATAGTCTGGGTAATGTCAGGACATTGTATTAGTCATTATTAAATGTTCAGTGTTATTATTATTTTAAATGGAGCTAAAAATCCAATGCCATATTATAAATAGTAACTGCAAAATGGAAAGGGAACTAGTTACTGAGTAATGCACCAGTTGCAGAGGTTTTCAATGGACTGTTCACTGCCTATAAAGAGTGCAGTCTGACTATAAATAAATAAACTCCTTGGTGCAAATGTTCTCTTTACTTAGTGGCACAAATAGTGTAGTCACCCTGACTTACCCACTGATGGGGACTGAAAGCAGTGATGCATGCCTTATATTATCAAAAAAAAATCACATGGTAAGTGCAAATATTTCAGATGAAGGACTGTTTTGATTGGTTTTTAGCATGGCAAGGAATATTCTTAGAAAAAGGGTACTTGGTAGCATAATTATAACCAGGCATCTGGATAGAAAATAACAAAAGCATATGCCATCTCCCAAGTTGTATTTATAGTTTGGGGCAATTTGACATTATAAACTTTACCTAGGTAAGTTTTCCCATCTCATATATACAACATCCCTACCCCCACTGCTATTAACATGGTTGCATAAGCATATTTGCAGTTACATGCCTTCTGGAGCATGGCCAGTTCTCTGCAGTTCATGCGGTTCAAATGAGAGAATTTCCTTCAAGGTTCCCAGTGATTACAATCAACATGATAGATAGGGATGATCTCTAGGTTTCTTTAAGGGATATTGTTGGTAGCTTTCAGTTTTTATCCTATCATGATCCATACACCTATATTGGAAGATCATGTAACAGTTGGCTGAAACATAGGTTCCTGGAAAGCAAGAATAAATGAAACTATTAGGTCATATAGAACTAGGGAGGCTTTTTTTTTTTTAATTTTAGGGGGCTCTTTTTTTTTTAATTTTTCATTGTGGAGTAGAAAATGGTCATTTAGAAGATCATTTTTTTTTTTTTATTTGAAGAAATTCTTAGAAAGAAAGACACATTTAAAAATATCCAACCTAAAATTTTCACCTGATCCTGGGATTCTGGTGAAGGATGTTATAAAATAAGTTGACCCCTCTCTATTGGTTTGGTAAGCCTTCAGACAACCTATTCCTCCAGTGATCTTGGGCCTCTAGCTACAACTTTTTTTTCAGAACCAGCAGATCTGCTTTTCAAACATCCTTAGTCCATGAAAGTAAGCTTTAAGTGCCCTGCAGACATTCAAAATCGCAATCTAAGTTCAGAGATAAGATGTAACAAAGGTAAAGATATTTTCTGATTTATGTGGAAGTTGAAAGTAATGTCTGTCAAAAAATCCCAGAAGTATTTTTATTATTGCTTTGTTCAGGAAAGAAAAATCTGTAAAAGGATATGAGCAAGAGAGCATAAAACTCAACAACCCATTGAGCCAAACATATAGAAGCTAGGAAATAGGATTAACGTCAAAAGACAAAGAGGCACGGTAACTGGTGGCTAAAATGAAGAGTCCATCATCATGTTCCAATCCCTATTTAGGTCTTCTGATGGAAGAAGAGTTCTGATATTGGGGTCAAATAAGGGACAATTCTCCAGAAGGTGACATTAAACTGAGAAGAGGAATATGTTTTCCTTTAATGAATCACCTAACCACTGACATAGGAACATACTCTATTTTAAAAAATCTTCTAGGTCAGCTGTACTAAATAAAATATAATGATTTCTTGAACTCACCTTGTAGTGACCTTTTCTGTCATACCTTAGTGAATAACCACACCCTAAACACCCTAAATAGCTATTATTGAACTCTATATATACCTTGATAAAAAATTGCCTATATATCAAAAGACTGCCTCACACAGAAAAAGTTTATGTGTAAAGAACAATAAGACTATTTTACAATTTATTAAAAGAGATCCATTAATTCTAAAGAAAATATCGTAACATGATGTTAGCATAAAATGTAAATTGGTTTAGAAAATACAAGGAATAATTCATTATTAATAATCAGCATTAAGTAACTCACAGCCTTACCTTCTCCTTCTTCCCCCAATGCTATATAAACACACATAAGAATTTTGATTAAAAAAGAAGAAGATAGTAGGAAGGGAAAAATGAAGGGGGGGAAATCGGAGGGGGAGATGAACCATGAAAGACTATGGACTCTGAGAAAGAAACTGAGGGTTTTAGAGGGGAGGGGGGTGGGGGAATGGGTTAGCCTGGTGATGAGTATTAAGGAGGGCATGTATTGCATGGAGCACTGGGTGTTATATGCAAACAATGAATCATGGAACACTACATCAAAAACTAATGATGTAATGTATGGTGACTAACAAAATAAAATTATTAAAAAATGTTATACATAAAAAAATAGTGTATAAAATTTATTTAAGATAAAAAATACTGCCCTCAAGTTTATTCTTTTTTTAATGTTTTAATTTAAATTCCAGTTAGTTAGCATACAGTGTGATATTAGTTTCAGGTGTACAATATAGTGATTCAACACTTCCATACAACACCCCAACCCCTGGTGCTCATCATAAGTGCATTCCTTAATCCCCATCACCCATCTCCCCTCTGGTAACCATCAGTTTGTTCTCCGTAGTTAACAGTCTGTTTCTTGGTTTTCTCTTTAAGATAAATAGAATGGCTTTAGACATGCACACTTTAGAGGTTAGGAAGCAATAATGGCAATTTTTAATTTGAAAAAAATTTCACCGTCCCAGGTACAATTAATGTAGATAGAGAATGACTTCAGCTGTCTTTTGTTTTTAAACATCATATTGAAAATATGGAAGAAATAATCTGGGATATTGTTAGCAATGAAACTATTAGTAATATTTATCTTTTATGTGCTTTACAAATTTATATAGTGAACATGCATTACATCTTTAGTGGAAAAAATAAATTTTATTTTTGAAGTATTTTAAAACATGTCATGTTTTGAGGAGGATAGGTGAAAAGTGAATAGAGAGAAAGAAAAAAGCTAGAAAAAAAGGCAGAACAGTAAGGAAGAGTGGATCCTAGGGAAAAAGAAAGAAGGGAAACAAAAGCTAATGTAAAGGTGTTAGTTAATACAGTATATGTTAACTCAGAGGGGCAAATGCTACTAGGTGTAAAACTAAAGTGGTGTTATGTAAAGAAGGGCTGATTCCTCCTCTGAGGGGTCTTCCTATTTAGTTGGTAATATACAGTTTAGACTAATGAATTATGATTGAACATTTACCAAGCCATCTACTCTTAATAAAAAAAAAAAAAACAATAGAATAGACATACTGAGAGGATTCACCGGGAAGGTATAAGGAAGAATGACTAGAGCACTAGAGTATCGGGCCAGATTTTTGAGGGGAGAAGGCACATAGATCGGTAGAGATGAAGAGTGAAGGAAATCCAATTGGGGGATGAAACGTACAAAAGCATAAAGTTAATACTAAATAAAATGTCTTGGAGAGATCATAAAAAAGCAGTACAAGATAGAAAAATATTCTTACTTCCATATCTGATACTTGAAGTTGCTGTGAGTGCTGAGGCTGAAAAAAAGATAGGTCCTATAATTTGAATGGTATTGATTTCAAGCAAAGATATTTACAATTATTTATACATTCATTCATTTGAAAACATGTATTAATAACAACCACTGTATTCCAAACATTCTTGTAGGCACTGGGGTTGTAGGAATTAACGAGACAGAAAAAGAAATACCTGCTCTGTGTATTTCTGTTCTAGCAAATATATAATTAAAATACATTAAAATATATGTTAATATTTTTATATTTTAGTGTATATAAAATATATATAAAATTATATTTAATACATCAAATTTTTCATAGGAAACAAACATGTAATCCTCCTGTGAGATCTTATATAATACCTTGGCCCTTGTTGGTGGATAACATCAATGAAAAGAGATTTTAATACAAGATGCCACATATGGGCCTAGCCTTAGAATGTTGGGTCTTAATGCTTTGAATTGTGTGTAAAGCAAGAATCACTCTGTTACCAAGATTATCTGCTGCTAATTGGGATAATGAATACTGCAAATATGATCTACTTTTTCATGTCAAAACAAAGAGAACAACATGATGTCAGAGATGTCAAAACAGCCAGACATTATTTATTCTTATTTCCTTCACATCTTTGGCTTGTTGAAATTGAGTTTTTTTGAAATTGTGGAACTAAATACAATTAATCTATAAACTTCCTCTGCTCACTAACATAGTTAAGGTGTTTTGCGGGGAGTGGGGGTGTAGGCATATGCTAATATAAGAAGATGTTAGTGAATCACATTCAGTTTGAGTGAAGTTTGCCTACTGGCATTTCAGTGTAATTCCATTAGCATTTCCATATAATTCTATGCACACATCTAGAGATTCTTATCTGAGGCTATACTCAGAAATGGCTTACTATATGACAGGAAGTACACAACTCTCCAATGTAACCTACACAAAAATCAATTTTCACTAACAAGAGCCTTGGTATGTAATAAGCAGTGAGAAGTTGCTATATGGAAACAGAGGACTTTTCTCTGTTTTGGATCACTTCGGGCCCTTACTAGGATGCTAGGATGCTGAAGGAGAACCTACCAAACAGCACACTGATATCCTTTTGGCTATTTCATCAGTTGATCAGACAACATTATTTCCAATAAGAAATCTCCTCCAACTCTCCCTTGAAGAGTTTGAAGAAGACCCCCCTTTTTTTTAGGATGCTGTTTATTGCTTATCATTGCTACATTTTATTTTACTTATTTATTTTTTTAAAGATTTTATCTACTTATTTCTTTAGAGATAAAGAACAGGGGGAGGGGCAGAGGGAGAGAGAGAATCTCAAGCAGACTCCATGCTGAGTGTGGAGCCCGACGTGGGGCTCGATCCCACTACCTCAACATCATTACCTGAGCTGAAACCAGAAGTCAGACACTCAACCAAATGAGCCACCCAGGAGCCCCTCATTGCTACTTTTTAAAGAGCCCTATTTTTTAATCTCTTTCAGTGTTCCAGTTAAAGATACATTCTGTATGTTTTCTGTGAATACTGTCATAACTAATTTCAAATTAGACTTAATAGGAAAATTAGACAGTTTGTTTCAACATATATTAAAGATAACTAAGTAGTACTGACTGGAACACAGTATGTATGTAAATAATACCTGTTGAAAGAGAACTGCACTTGACAAAAATAAATTCACAGTATTTTTACTAAATCTAAATTTTTCAAAATCAACAGCTATTCATGTACCAAATATTTCTAAGCACAGTTACCAAGAAAACTTTCTCTGCTTGTTATACTATATGCTGCATTATAATTACAAGGTCACAAATCATATTTAAAGTAGAGGAAATGGCAATGTTAGTTATATATGCCTTTGAAATAGACAAGGCTTCTTTTTCATCAATACATTTCCCTTCTAAATCATGATTTGCTTAAGGGACTATTAATTTTACTCACCAGAGCAAAACAGCATTCAATTTCCCATTTATTAATTCATTGACCTTTTTTACTAGGTACCTACTCTGTGCCAGGGTATTTAATAGGTACTGAGAATATAATATGAATAAAATTATCTCTGTATTCATGATGCTCACATTCTACTTGAGGTGACAGGTACAAAAATAAATAATAACAAAACAATAGGATGACTGATAAAATAGATGCACTCTTCTTCCCCTCCCTCCAGCAAAATAGGTCATGGTGTACAGTGGATTAATTCTGTTAATGTGAATGTAAGTTGAGAAAGTTCTTCAGAGGGCAAATTATATGAACTGCACATTAAAAAATAAATTCACTTTCTAGTTGAGAAAGAAGTTTGAGTGATATGAAAGATATTTTAAGTGGAGCAAATAAAATAGAGGTATGAAAATGGATAAAATATTCACACAATGGAGAGGAATGTCAGAGAGAAGCAATGTGATATAATTGATAGCTGCAGGGAGATGCTGCATTTGTGAGTCTTCATAGATAAGTAGAAGGTGATACATACATAACTTAAGGCTATTTCATATGTTCTGTGTCACAGAAGCATCCAAGTTCCCTCTTTTATACTGAATTTACACTCAGATATAAGAAAAAGAATGCCATCACATGTAATTTGATTTTTAAATTAAGAGAAGCATTTAATAAATGTGTCCTTGGATATTGTAGGAATAGACTGATGATGGTTATTTTATGCATAGACTTAATAGAACCATCCACACTAGTTGTTTTTTACTTTTAAAAATAAACCAGCAAACTCAATATTTTCTAAAGTGTTTTAAAAAAGGAATAATTTGGGGCACCTGGGTGGTTCAGTCAGTTGGGCGGCTGCCTGCAGCTCAGGTCATGATCCCAGGGTCCTGGGATCGAGCCCCACATTGGGCTCCTTACTCAGGGTGTACCCTGGTTCTCCCTCTCTGTGCTCTCTCTCTCACTATCTCTCTCTCTGTGTCAAATAAATAAAATCTTTAATAAAGAAGGAATAATTCATATTCTTACAAAACTATGAGATTTGGGTTAGAAATTTTAAATTTATCTTTCCTGATATAGACTATGGGGGCAAATATCACTGATAGGAAAAATAATTCTTACCCTACTACGTGAATGTCTCCCCTAAAATATACTTTAGCCCAGTACTGAATAACAATATTTTACACTTCCTAAGCTATATCCTGGAAATTCAGGCTATGACACTTGTCACTAATGTCCCAGGTTGATATTCTGGGTTACTTTCATCCATGATTCCAACTGCTTGCAAGAGATGGGCCTAAATAATCCTTGCTCCTAAGTCAATTATTTGAAAATAAAACTATAATGCGAGATTTACTATGATACTCTTAACTTCGTAGTGAATTGAAGTGTTTGTAGCATCTGTAAAATTGACTGATAGTTTCTCATACTGCCAGCAGTTCTGCAGAGAATAAGACTTTTATGTTCAGAAAAGCAGCAAGGTCAAACAACTATTTGTAGAAATACTGAAAGCAGCTTATACAAATTCTTTGCTTCAAGGAACCGAATGTGTGGGGAGAAGGAGAATGCTGACAAAGGGAGGAAAATAAGGAAAAACAGATTCATGTGACACTGATTTGAAAAATAAATAGTGCAAATTGGTTTAGATAAGCTGGTTAATGTTTATATTTTATTTGGGGAATTAATGTATTGTTTTCTGTGTTCTATTTTGTTAGGTGTGAAAATATACTACCATACTTTAGGAAACAAACGCCTAAGCCTATGCTAGTCAAGTGGGGAGAAAATAATTTAACATTCTTCAACTCTAGTAGTCTGTTCTTTCACTCTCTAGAACTGAGACTAAGTTTTAAAATTTGCATAAGGAAGTACTTCATGTGAAGATTGGAGAGTAGGTTCTTCCTTTCACCACCACATGTATCAGTGATCAGAGTAGAGTTTTCTTCCATGTATGACCTTGGTAAAATACATCATTCCTCCCTGTGAGAATCAAAGAGATATAACCTGTTATGGGCTTCTTTCTCCCTACATATATTTCCTATAGTATCAAAGCCTAGTATTAACATATTATTTCATATAATTTTCATATAATTTTACTACTTTTTCAAAAAATGTTGAAATTCATTCTCCTAAGCATGTCCTTTCATAAATCATTCCCTACTTCATCCCTCTAATATTCAAGAGTCTTTAGGTTAAGTAGTAACTCTTCCTTACTAATATTCTTATTCAATCTTATTGGATAATCACTAGCTATATGGTATGTTATAATTCCTGACAGTTTTGTCTATTTGCTTGCTTCTGATTCCCATGATATCACAATAATTGCATTTCACATTAGTAAGTTTCTAGGTAGGCCTATGGGGCTTCTTTACTGAGAGTCTTAATTAAACTTGTTCTAAATTAAAACAACCTTTGCTGAGATACTTGTCAGACCAGCTTTAAAGACTTGCTTGGGACACAGGAGGCAATGCCATGATCAGTGGAAGCGTGACAGAGATCAGGACCTAAGCAATAAACTTGGTGATTCACAGAGAGGTAATTTATTATACCCACTAGACCCACTAATATGATGGAGGACAGGTAGGGAGGTAGGAGGACTAAGAAAGAATGTAAAATATTGGGACAAAGAATAACAGTGATATAATTTTATAGTGCTACTGTATGCCTCCTCCACCCCCCAAAAATAAACCACCAAAATAAAATGGAAACCATAGCTGTATTTTATAGTGCTAAGAAGCTGGAAGAACATTTAAGCATCTAGTTAATTTTCTAGGTTTGGGTTTATTGAGGTTAGTGCTGGTCCTTGTCTTCCAAGCCTCATACACATTAAAAAAAAAATATCTGTGGGTTTCTCACCACTTTATGATACCAGTTTCACAATCAAATTCTTCCTATAATTAAATGACCTGATACTCTTTTCATCCTTTACTTGATTCAGGAAACCTAGTCTTAAGAAAGAAACTAATTACCCAAAAGACTCCACCCCAAAACTCTTAGAACTCATACAGGAATTCAGTAAAGTGGCAGGATATAAAATCAATGCACAAAAATCAGTGGCATTCCTATACACCAACAACAAGACAGAAGAAAGAGAAATTAAGGAGTCGATCCCATTTACAATTGCACTCAAAACCATAAGATACCTAGAAATAAATCTAACCAAAGAGGCAAAGAATCTGTACTCAGAAAACTATAAAATACTCATGAAAGAAATTGAGGAAGACACAAAGAAATGGAGAAATGTTCCATGCTCATGGATTGGAAGAACAAATATTGTGAAGTTGTCAATGCTACCTAGAGCAATCTACACATTTAAGGCAATCCCTATCAAAATATCATCAACATTTTCAAAGAAATGGAACAAATAATCCTAAAATTTGTATGGAACCAGAAAAGACCCCGAATAGCCAGAAGAATGTTGAAAAAGAAAAGCAAAGCTGGTGGCATCACAATTCCGGACTTCAAGCTCTATTACAAAGCTGTAATCATCAAGACAGTATGGTACTGGCACAAAAACAGACACATAGATCAATGCAACCGAATAGAGAGCCCAGGAATGGACCCTCAACTCTATGGTCAACTAATCTTTGACAAATAGGAAAGAATGTCCGATGGAAAAAAGACAGTCTCTTCAAAAAATGGTGCTGGGGAAAATTGGACAGCCACATGCAGAAGAATGAAACTGGACCATTTCCTTACACCACACACAAAAAATAGACTCAAAATGGTTGAAAGACCTAAATGAGAGACAGGAGTCCATCTAAATCCTAAAGGAAAACACAGGCAGCAACCTCTTCGACCTTAGCCGCAGGAACTTCTTCCTAGAAACATCGCCAAAGGCAAGGGAAGCAAGGGCAAAAATGAACTATTGGGACTTCATCAAGATAAAAAGCTTTTGCACAGCAAAAGAAACAGTCAACAAAACCAAAAGACAACCGACAGAATGGGAGAAGATATTTGCAAATGACATATCAGATAAAGGGCTAGTATCCAAGATCTATAAAGAACTTACCAAACTCAACACCCAAAGAACAAATGATCCAATCAAGAAATGGGCAGAAGACATGAACAGACATTTCTGCAAAGAAGACATCCAAATGGCCAACAGACACATGAAAAAGTGCTCAACATGGCTCAGCATCAGGGAAATCCAAATCAAAACCTCAGTGAGATACCACCTCACACCAGTCAGAATGGCTAAAATTAACAAGTCAAGAATTGACAGATGTTGGTGGGGATGTGGAGAAAGGGGAACCCTCCTACACTGTTGGTGGGAATGCAAGCTGGTGCAACCACTCTGGAAAACACTATGGAGGTTCCTCAAAAAGTTGAAAATAGAGCTACCATATGACCTAGGAATTGCACTCCTGGGTATTTACCCCAAAGATACAAATGTAGTGATCTGAAGGGGTATGTGCTCCCTGATGTTTATAGCAGCAATGTCCACAATAGCCAAACTATGGAAAGAGCCAAGATGTCCATCGACAAATGAATGGAGAAGAAGATGTGGTATATATATATATATATATATATATATATATATATATATATATCATGGAATATTATGCAGCCATCAAAAGGAATGACATCTTGCCATTTGCAATGACGTGGATGGAATTGGAGGGTATTATGCTGAGCGAAATAAGTCAATCAGAGAAAGACATGTATCATGTGATCTCACTGATACGAGGAATTCTTAATCTCAGGAAATAAACTGAGGGTTCCTGGAGTGGTGGGGGGTGGGAGGTATGGGGTGGCTGGGTGATAGACATTGGGGAGCGTATATGCTATGGTGAGTGCTGTGAATTGTGTAAGACTGTTGAATCACAGACCTGTACCTCTGAAACAAATAGTACATTATATGTTAAAAAAAAAAATAAGAAGATAGCAGGAAGGGAAAAATGAAGGGGGGAAATCAGAGGGGGAGACGAACCATGAGAGACTATGGACTCTGAGAAACAAACTGAGGGTTCTAGAGGGGAGGGGGTGGGGGATGGGTTAGCCTGGTGATGGGTATTAAAGAGGGCACATACTGAATGGAGCACTGGGTGTTATACGCAAACAATGAATCATGGAACACTACATCAAAAACTAATGATGTAACGTATGGTGATTAACATAACATAATAAAGAAAAGAAAGAAACTAATCCAATTATACTAACATATGAATGAATGATAAGGTTTAACTTATTAATTTTTGTGGATATTTATATTTGACAGGAGGAAAACCCTTGCTCAGTTTAAGTCCAAAATATAAAACTGTAAATATAAAACTTCAAATTTGGTACACTTTGCTGGATCAGTGTTTCTCCTTCTAGAATGTCTTGTTTTGACTGCAGATAAAAACTTTTTGCTAAAAAGCTTCTGTCCAACAAAGGAAACCATCAACCAAATGAGAAGGAAACCTATAAAATGGAAGAAAATACTTATAAAAATCTGTTAAGGTATTAATGCTACTCTGACAAGTTTTTTTAATGTTTCGTCAATGCCAAGAAACATTATTTACTATAAAACAACAAAAATTAAATAATATTAGGTCCCACTTAGAAAGTATGGAAATATTAGTTCTTACATATAGTTTTAAAAAACTAAATATATGTACTATATATTATATTAAAGGTTAGGCCTAGAAAGTACTTCCAACTTGTACATGAAGCTTAATAATTATAGGTAACATTTTTTGAGTGTTTAATGTGGTCCAGACACAAAGTTAGGGCACTTATATGCAATGTATCATTAATATGCAAAATAATACCACAAGAAAAAACCTATCATTAGAGTTTTAGAGATTTAGAAAATTTCTGAAGTCACACAACTCTTTGGTGGAAGATCCAAAATTTAACTCATGTTTATTAGACCCAGAGCTGCTCTTTTTTCCCCAACTTTATTGAGATATAATTGACATATAACATTGTATTAGTCTACAGTATAGTAGCTCATGCTTCTACATAAATTTTACTTGATTCCAATCTAGTAGATTATATAAAAGACAATCATAATCCTATTCATTGTGTTCAGTTTTTGTATAGGAAAACAAAAACAATGACAATAAATTCTGTTTTTTTCCCATGGAGAAGTGTAATTAAGGAAGAATGATAAACCTCTCTTCGTAGGTAAAATATTTTTGAAATACCTCCTAAATTAGGTTTATTTATTGGTAAACCAATCTCTCTCTCACATCTTGCCATCAAGTTGTAATCATGAGATTGGGTTAATAAAAAGCAATATATGATACTGAGTAGGTAGAAAACCTGAAGATTGTTTCCTTTGACCCAGTCACGCTAGAGAGAAGAACTTGACAGACAGAAAGTAGAATTCTTGTTCTCATATCCTAGGGGATTCTGGAGAGAACAAGATGGAGCCACTTGGATAAAGTCAGATATCAGTTTACTTGTCCACAACCCCAACTCCCTTCTCTACCTGATTCTGAACTTCAAGTTATGTATTTCTATGTGTGTGTGTGGGGGAGGGATCTTTAGAGATATCTAACTATGTAGCAGATTGAAGGTATCAAGCCTAGTACCCCATTTTCTCAAGTATAGAGATACTATGGACTGAATTGTGTCCCTCCTACATACAAATTCATATATTGAATCCCTAACCCTCAATGTGACTGTATTCGCAGATAGAGTCTTCAATGAGGCCATAGGGTGGGGCATTAGTCAGATAGGATTTGTGGACTTATAAGAAGAGGAAGATCTCACACTCTTGCTTTCTTGCTTGCTCTCTCACTTTCACTCTTTTTCTTGCTCTCTTTCTCTCCTTCTCTCTGCATATGCACAAAGAAGAAAGCCCATTTGAGTACACAGAAAGAAGGTGGCTGAGTACAAGCAAGGAAGAGAGCTATCACCAGAAACCAAATCTGCTAGCACCTTGCTCTCAGACTTCCCAGCCTCCAGAACTATAATAAAATAAATTTATGTTGTTTAAGCCACCCAGTTTGTGGTATTTTGTTACGGCAGCCCTAGCTGATTAAGATAAGGGCAGGCTGTAAGTCTCTAAAAGCAACACACCCAGTCATTTCCAACATGGTATGAGATAAATGGTACAGCATCTCTGATGGGTGCCAATATATGGGTAAGACTGAGGCAATGTTTCTGGTTCCCCAAGTCATATAGGTACAAAGTACTCAGAAGTTCCCTATATCCCAGTAAACTGCCTTGGAAATGAGAGTGTAGGTGTACAATCCAAGGTCTCCAGCCATGGAAAAGGAGGCTGTTTTGAGTGAGGACATTGAATCCTGGATAAATGACTGAACCATGAGCTCTAGAAATGGGTTTCAGCACATCAGCCCCAAAGACCAAATGATATTCCTCTTATCCTAGCAGTTACCAGTCCAGAGAACACACCAGTCCAGTCATTCTTCAATAGTGACTAGCAAGAATCTAGTGATTTGCCCCTGGATCTCACTGACTGGGCCTGAGATCTCACAAGATTTGGAGAGTTCCAAAATTTGGACAGAGATCACACGAGATTTGACCCTGGATCTCACTGACTGGGCCTGAGATCTCACGAGATTTGGATGAGTTCTCTCAAGACTGACTGAGATCATGAGAGATGTGCCCCTGAATGCAAGCTGGTACATCCATTCTGGAAAACAGTGTGGAGATTCCTCAAAAAGTTAAAAATACAGCTACCCTATGACCCTATGCACTACTAGGTACTTACCCCAAAGATACAAATCAGAAGGAGCACCTGCACCCCAATGTTCATAGCAGCAAGTATGGAAAGAGCCAAGATGTCCATCGGTAGATGAATGGATAAAGAAGTGATATATATATAGAATAGAATATTACTTAGCCATCAGAAAGAATGAATACTTACCATTTGCATTAACATGGATGGAACTGGAGGGTATCATGCTGAGCAAAATAAGTCAATCAGAGAAAGACATGTATCATATTGTTTCACTCATATGTGGGATATAAGAAACAGGGCAGAGGACCATAGGGGACGGGAGGGAGAACAGAATGGGAAGTCATCAGAGAGGGAGAAAAACCATGAGAGACTCTTAACTATAGGAAACAAACTGAGGGTTGCTGGAGGGGAAGTGGGTGAGGGGATGGGGTAATTGGGTGATGGGTATTAATGAGGGTAAGTGATGTGATGAGCACTGGGTCTTAAATGCAACTGATAAATTATTGAACACTACATCTGAAACTAATGATGTACTGTAAGTTGGCTAATTGAATTTAAAGGGAAAAAAAGGAATTTAAATAAAAAAAATAAAGTGGAAAAAAAGAAAAAAAGAATCTAGAGATCAGTCTTCATCACAGTGAAATTCCATAAGCATATCCCTTCTTGAAATATCCAGATTCCATTTTGTAGGGAAAGAGTGGAGGAATTCTAAAAGACTAAGAACTTACCTGAGTCCATCAAACTGAGTCATATAAAAGAAGTTCTTGAATTACTGAATAAATATCAGCCTTAATTTATCAGGCTGGAAAGTGATTTAGTAGTTCTTGTCCCTCCATCCATCTCTGACCCTGCTATCCAATGTATGGGACCCTTCAGAAAGACCAGATTGTTAATTTCTGGAGAAATAAAGATGTTACATTGGCTTTGTATATCTTTATATAAGGTGAATAAATTTTGCAATCATAATACCCTTATTTTCACTTGAGGTTATCTTACTCCTAGGGTGAAAAATCAGTTTCCTATCAAGGATCATCTCTAAAAATTTGGTAGTTGTTGCTTGATGTGTTGGGCTAAAAGTATTCCAAGGCTTCATCTTGACACTGTGGAAACAAATGCCATGATTAATGATAGGTGTTAGCTTTAGAAATGGGATGGAATAATAGTGGCACATTTTCTAAGTATTTATTGACACTGGCTTATATTGATGGAAAGCAGAAGCTCTCCACGTGGGAAAGACTTTCCTCAGCCCAGCATTTGACATTTGTTTAAATTGCTAGTTAGATTTCCTGATATGAAGGAAACAATGCATCCACTTCTGTCTTCTAGGAGAATGGTATATGTTATTTTAAGTGATAAATGTTCTTTTATTTAGGAAAATGCCTTGATGGAATGTTTTGGTCATCCTGGATGATTAAAGGACATTATTCCTCCACAGTAGTATTCAAATCAGGATACCAGAAGATTTTTTTAGATTTAATTTAATTTTATTATGTTATGTTAGTCACCACACAGTACATCATTAATTTTTTTTCTTTCTTTTTCCTCTTCACTATGTTATGTTAATCACCATACATTACATCATTAGTTTTTGATGTAGTGTTCCATGATTCATCGTTTGCTTATAACACCCAGTGCTCCATGCAGTAAGTGCCCTCCTTAATACCAATTACCGGGCTAACCCATCCCTCCATTCCCTCCCCTCCAAAACCCTCAGTTTTTTTCTCAGAGTCCATAGTCTCTCATGGTTCGTCTCCCCCTCCAATTTTGTAAAAGAAACAGATTCTCCATCATAGGTGCTCCAAACAGCTTTAAAAAAATCTTTTCTTGCTGCTGCATTTTTGCTTCTTTCCTTGAAACTTACCCATTCCAGATATCAACTACCTAATCTGATTTAAAAAAATCCATGCCAAGAACTTTATAACATCCTCACAAGTAGCAGTTCTTTAGCTGACTTTCTTGCCTAATCGATTAATGGCTCTTGGTGGGAATTTCACTCAGTGGAGGATAGTGGCTAAGAGGATAGATATTTAGGGCAATCCAGTCATCTTGATGCATTTGTAAAGACAATTATGCCTGCCTTACTGATTTCTTGAATGATTCTTAGGAAATAGTTTTATATTTATCTTTTTAATGTCATAATCAGTTGCCCCAAGAGGTGACTTGTTCAGAAATTGCTCAGAGATCTTATTATAAGTAGTGCTATTATTCCTGTGACTATTATTTATAAATAGGACCTGACCAAGTTTTTATACAATGTACTCTTCACTCAGTTTGCAATTGTTAAATTACTTAACAGAGTTTTAAAAATCTTCTCAATATTAGGAAGAAAATTACACAAAATAAAAAATGTGAAGCAAAGAAGAAAAAACATAGAGTTAATCATTATAGAAAGATAAAGAAAATGCAGGAAAATTATAAGATTGTCTAGCCTTTTTTCTTCCTCAAGCAAGGTCACATTTCTTAGATAAAAGTAAATTAATTGTCTAATTTCTTGGCACACAGTAGGCACTCAGTTCATTTAAAACATTCCCAGAAAATGCCGCAACATAAATAAAATAATCTCATTCTATTTGACAGTCTGATACTTAAAAAATTAGTTTTATATTTCAGACATTTAAATCAAAACAATACCAATAAATAATGTATTGCCAAGTCTTTATACATACTCTGTTATTATACATATAATATTATACTGCAATTATTAATGTATATATCTTTCTACCTTACCAGACCATGACCTCTTTGAGTAAGGGTCATGCTTTCATCATTTCTGTGTCACAGTTTCTTGTGAAGAGTAGGTACTCAGCAAATATGTGTTGAATAAATGGTTGGTAATGACAGTCATTTTATTTTCCATTTTTAAAAAGATGAGGATTGAAGTTGCTACAATCACATATGTTTCTGCAGTCATAAAAGATGAAAGTAGAGCAACCATTCATTAAAAATCTGATTACCTATACATCAAGCAGCAGCATAATAACAATACTTTTATCTCCATCATTAAAATGAATATAATTAGTTTCAAGATTGCACATGTCTAATAAGATGATTCCACTATTTAGAGTACCTTTCACTCTACCAGAATGTCATGAAAATAGATTCATACATGTTTTCTTTCTAGGTCATCTCAATAACAAGTTATAAATATAACTAATACTTCTCTGGTAATTGGAAAACATATTTAAGTAGAGTGCCTATCAACTTTACTAATCAACCTTACTGATGTTTCACTGTTTATCATAATTGAGACCTGCAAAATTATATAAAATAAAATCACACAAGGAAATTTTTAATCATGTTCCAGAATGCATGCATGTTAGTAAATGAAATTGATATTCTGTCACCTAAATATCATAATTATTAAGTCTAAAATCTAAATCATATCATTCTAATGTTTTTATTTTTTTAGAAATGTCTTGTTTCAAATAACCATTTTTTGTTTGTTCATCTCATAGTACAGAATTTCAGTGCTCCTGTTAGGTTGATAAACAAACTACTGCATTTGTTTTTCCAGGTATGAATAATTACATTTGTAGTCACAATAATTGTACAACTGTGTACCAGAAGACCCAATAAAGATAAGTTATAACCAATTTAGAAGTAGCCTTTGGCATAACTGTTGCAGAAAAATGGGGAAGGAGCATGCTATGATAGTGCTCCAATATAATTTATTTGAACAAATACTGCATATAAAATACTTTATATAATATTTAAACCATTTTTAATTATTATATTACTTTCAATGAAACCTTTGTACAATTGTGAACATTGTTTCTTAGGAGTTGATGGATAATTCTGAAGACATTCAATAATGTCAGCAAATAGAGTTTTGACTGAAAATCAAAATCTATAGTGCAAACAAAACCATTATTTAAAAGCGTGACAATATATTTCACATTCAAGTTGTTACAATAAAAGCTAGCCAAACTGCTCATTTTTTTCTCAAAATTGAACAAAACTGATGCAACCAGCATCATGAAAATTTTTCAGACACATAATGCTTGGAAGTAATAAAAACAATTTTCAGAAAGAAAGCTATATTCTTAGCCTCAGATTGAAAAATATATATATATATATATTTTTTTTTACCTTTATGTACCTCTAGGCCCAAGTTGTAGCATTTCATATTAGCCGATCTATGACCATTATTTCCTCAAGCCTTTTTTCCAGAAAACTTTCTCTGATGAAAGTCAGTGCACAAGGATTTCCTTTGTTTTGTATTTCTTGCCACTTATTCATACGTTGTATTATTTGTTCATAAATTAGAGATCCTCTTAATTGCATATGCATTTTCACAGACAGATTATGAGCCCTGTGAGCATGAAATATCAGATATAATGTGTCTGTATAAAATAGTGACTCAATGAATGCTAAATAAACATCTTATTAATAGCCTTAAAAAGCATGTGATTGTTGTAATTTGCCACTTATAAAAAATAAATATTGGTTTTAAAGAAATCTGCAAATTCTTAATTTCAAGGCAAACAAAATACAAATATACTAACAATCAAGTAATTTTTTTATTCTGAAAATGATTATTTTACTGAAATTGGTTTTGCTATTTTTATTGCATAAAATATTTAGTTTAGCAAACATTTAAATCATACTTAAAGTCAAATCAAATAATGAATTATCAAAGTGTAATATTTCCTTGATTAGACATGGGTTATATTTTAAAAATTTAAATGATCTAAAATGGCATTTCATAATATTTAATGGAAAATATCACACAAATTTTGTCCTATCATTCTGCATGGTTTGTGACATATTTTCCATGATACATAAATAGTGGAAGTACTGAACTTCAGGGTTACAAATGTGTTGAATGAACATTATATAGTGAAGGACACAAGCTAGAATGTATAAACACTTATTAACTTTAGCAGTAAAACTCTCTTCTATATAGTATAGAGCTTGTATGATCCATTACTAGAACAAGGTGCTAATGAAAAAACTTTTTTTGGTATTTGATAACAAAATAGGCCAGTTAACTATGTAAAAATATACTTGTTTCTTGGTCACACACTATACATTTTCTCTTAGTCAGTTATCTTAAAAGTAGTCATGAGGGATACAAAAAACCCCAAAAGTTTGTGGATAGCTCACTGCAGCCCATTGTCAGCACTGATTATGGGTCAGTAGCATCAGCAGAAATATGCAACACTTGAAGGTGAAGACACCAGTAGAATTGATAAGGCATCTTTCCTTGAAGTAAACATAACATTCTTCCACTCTTGTAAAAACTCTGAGATGTGTGGCTGCTTTTATTCATGTCAATTTCATTCTAACTCATAATTCTTTATAGCTAAATTTGACATTTTCAGCAAGAATCACAGCATGAATGATCACCATGTTCTTCATAGGTTTTGGCTTTACCCTATCAAGGAAGTTGAAATAGTTAAAAAATAATGTTCTTTAAAATGATTGATTTTATCAAACAAGTCTCAGTTGGCTTGCAACTTCCTTGACTCATCACTATTCCACATACTCTCCATATTGTCAGATCCTCTCTCTATGATTAATTGATCAAAAACCATGACAACATGAAAGTGTAAATTGCACAAACTTCATGCCCTTAGTATTTTTTGCAAAGCACATTTTCTTGGATAAGTGAACATATGTAAAGTAATAAATCTATAAAACTGTTTATGAGGTATTGCTGCAAAAAGTCAAATTAGAAGTCATAACTTATGTGTAAAATGATAAATGCTCACTAAAGTTTTTCTTAGTTTTCTTTTGGGGTAGGCTATGGTTTTCTACTGTTTTGGTTTCAGTTTTGGTTTTCATTTTGAAGAAGACAAAAGGAGATATTTCTTGGTTCTGTGCTTTTGGTGCAGGAAAATTCTAACACAACTACTGTGGCTAAATGAATGCCCAATCACTAACCATAGAATGGAATATTTTGAAGAGCTTAGTAGGCAACTGAAACTACCAGAGAAATTACAGTTGTGCAGAGTGGATTAAGATCCTAGGAGTAAATGGATAAATTCTGTATAGAAATGTGCTGTCCTATATGATGAGGACTGGACACATATGAGTATTGGGAATTTGAAATGTGGCTAGTCCAAATTAAGATATGCTGGCAGTAAAAAAATACACACCACTTTTCAAAGACTTAGTATAAAAAATATAAAATGTTTTATGCTAGGTACATAGTAGGAATTGATCTCTCAATAACCATTCTCCACTTTTCTCTATAATAATGAAGCTTAGTTGTACAATGAATACTCTAATAAAGATTACATTTCCCAGCTTTGTAGCTAAATGTGGCCATGAAGGCTGGTTCTGGCCAATGAGATGTAAATGAAGTGCCATATGCAACTTCTTTAAAAGGCAATTAAAATATCCTGTATTTATCTCCTCCTCCTGTGCTAGCTGGAATTTAGACAAGTGGTAGGAGTGGGGTAGGCATCTTAGGCCACAAGATAAAAGCTGTATGTTTAGGGTGGCTGAGCAAAAAAGAATGATTCTGAGTTCTGAGAACAGTAGAGTTATCATGTCAGCTTTAGAACACTTATGCTAGGACTGTTTCATGAGAGGTAAATTCTATCTTATCTAATCTGTTTTTAACTAGTACATAATATTTCATGATGAATGTGTATCTACCATAAATTATCTATCCACTTTTGGAGTAATGGACACTCAGGTTGTTTCCTGCTCACTGCCATCACAAATATCACAACAATGATGTCCCCCTTTGGATCTATGTGAAGATTTCTGAGATATTATTCAAGAGAATGATTGCTGAAGAATACAATATGTATAATATTATATTTCTATAAGCAGTGCCAGTTTTTTTTCTATATAATGGTTGCACCAATTTACACTCCCTTCAGCTAGCACTTTTAGGCTAGCCCAGGTGGTGAGACACCATTGCAGTCAATGGCAATATACTCAATTTGCATGTTCAGAACTAAAGAGGGGAAAGTCAACCTCACAAAAGCTCCATGAGGGAAAGAATGGTGTCCACTTTTAGACTCCATTATAGACCCAACGACTGACACAGATAGTAGTAGCTCCATGAATATTTGTTGAAAAAAATTAGTGAATATATAGATCCTACAAAGATAAAGTTGTACATTCACAAAGATAATCACTCCATGTGGACTTGATTCACAATTAATAGGGAAAGCCTAATATAATATTAGATACATACCAAAATTATATATATCAAATTATATAGATAGCAAAAATATATATACCAAAATTATATAAATACCAAATATATATATAGTACTATACACACACACACACACATATACACATAGGCTTCCATTTAGTACCATTATATGTATACAGACTTCCTCATTAAGATGTAAGTTTCATGAGGGTAAGGGCTATATCCCCAGTTCCTAAAACAGTATAGAACTTGGTACAGACTAGGTACTCAGTATATTTGCCAAATGACTGAACAAACCATCCTATAATCAATCAGTATATATTGAATCACTCCACATTGAATAATCATGCTAACCTCTGTGGAAAAACTAAGATGTATGAGACAAATCCATGATCTCAAGCTGCTTATAGTCCGACAAAGCAGAAAAGACAATGCATACAAAAAGCTAACTAGTAATGCCAGGCAGTTTGAGGAAAGGAAACAACTAATGAAACAACTAATAGGAGCTCAGAGGGTGCAAAGACCATATGTAGGCTTTCACTGAGAAGATGGAATCTGAGGTGAGTCTACTTAAGTTGGCAAAGTGAGATGTGTGGACTCTTAGGGGAAGTAACCTGCATAAACAAATAAAAACCTCAAAGAAAATATTTCCTCAAATATGCATATAGCTTTCCACTTTACAAAGCACTTTCACACATATTTTATCACTTAATCCTCATGATAATTTTTGAGGTCATCAGAGAATGGACTAATGTCCAAACTATTTTTTTTTAAAGATTTTATTTATTTATTTGACAGAGAGAGAGAGAGCGAGAGCAGGAACACAAGCAGGGGGAGTGGGAGAGGGAGAAGCAGGCTTCCCGCGGAGCAGGGAGCCCGATGCGGGGCTCGATCCCAGGACCCTGGGATCATGACCTGAGCCGAAGGCAGACGCTTAACGACTGAGCCACCCAGGCGCCCCTGTCCAAACTATTTTTGAGGAAAGTGCAGCTCAGATACTAATTTTCTTAAAGCCACCTGACTGGAGTTGGAAGCATAATCCAGGTTTTCTAATTCTTAGTGTAGGGCCCTGTCCTCAGTACCAGGAGTCAAAGGGCAGAGCTATTACGTAGCTGGGATCTTGTATAATTAAGAGGTGTTTCTCCCGGACATGTTTGGATAACTGTGGCTGATTGTGTTTCCATTTCCTGTGTTTATTTGTGTTTGTCTACTCTCCCCATTAGATTAAGCACCTCTGTAAGGATTGGGTTATGACCTCTATTTCCTCTGTAATTTCCACAGACCATAGTACAATTAAGAGGTGTTGATTGGCCTATCTCTATTGTAAAACAATATCATGAAGAAAATGAAATAAATTCTAACAAAATACATTATGAATTAAATTATTTGTAGATTAAGCTCAGAGATGTATACAAATAGAAACACATAGCCTACATAATTTCATCAATAGGAGATGATTGCCTTCTGCCAGTGACTAGTCAGATCCTTTAAGATACCTATTTATATATCATTCTCATCATAGACTGAAGATTAGAGAAACTAACATTTGAGTTGCAGGTTTTTATAAGCAAAATGGGAATCTACTGTTTGTATTGTATTTATCAGACATTAAATCACTTAGCTACTACTCTACACAAAAAGGAATATATGTTAAAAGAGCAGGAACCAAGCAGCTTGTCTTCATATAAAATTTTACTTAAGATATTGCTAAACTAAATAAACTGGCCCTAATTTTCATACTTGACTTGAAACCAGAGGGAGAAAAAAGTGTTTCCATTTCAATCCATGTCTAAGATGCTTCTCCAATTCTCTTATTTTTTTTCTTTTGGCAGATTAGTAACATAAATTATTCCTATATCCTAGACATTGTAATTAAGGTTAGGGTCTTATTATGTAATATTTTAAAATCATGAATAAAATTAAAATATGATTTTAAAAAATATTTTATTTATTTATTATTTATTTATTTAAATTCAATTAGCCAAGGTATAGTACATCATTGGTTTTTGATATAATGTTCAGTGATTCATTAGTTCAGTATAACACCCAGTGCTCACGTGCGTTTATTTATTTATTTGAGAGCAAGAGGGAAAGAGAGAGAGACAGGGAAAGCACAGAGGAAGAGTGAGAGGGAGAAGCAGACTCCCCACTGAGCAGGGAGTCCGACATGGGGCTCAATCCCAGGACCCTGAGATCATGACCTGAGTTGAAGGCGGATGTTTGGCTGACTGAACCACCCAGGCACCCCAAATTGAAATATGATTTAAAAGTAATATAAAAAATATAAGCCAAAACATGGCTAGAGCTATAACATTAATATTTGACTATGCATTTGTCAACTCTGGCTCTAAAACAGTTTTCAAACTTTGCATTAGGAAAAAAGCATGTCTATAGCTATTATTAAAGAACAGGAAATGACTTCCACATTAGGTTTTCTTTATTTCTCTTTCTTTTGTTTCTGGAGCTTTAAGCACAGACACTTAAAGTATTCATGGCACACTCTCTTTATCAATCTATAGAAGGCAGCTCTTATTTATTTCCCCTATTCATTCCTGATCTCAATTCCCATCCTCCTCATAGGCTTCTATTTTAGTATGTTCAGTATATTCCTTTGAATATGTTTGCAATGTTCTAAAAATTAGCACTGTTGTGTGTATATATTTAATATACAAAATGGTAGTGTGTTATAGAGCTCACTTAATTTTTAATTTTTTAAATTCAACCACACTTTCTAATTTTTAAAAAGTTTAAAAATAAAAATCATATATATTTAAGGCATACAACACAATGATTTGATATACATATAAGTGAAATGATTACTACAGTCAAGCTAATTAATATATCATCTCCTCACATGGTTATTTTTTTTTTGCTTGTGATGAGAACAGCTGAAATCTCTCTTAATAAATTTCCAGTATTCAATGCAGTGTTATTAACTATAGTCATCATGGTGTACATTAGATCTCTAGAGTTACTTATCCTGCATAACTGCAACTTTGTACCCTTTGAACAACATCTCCCCATTTCCTCCACTTCCCTCATACCTGGTTACCACTCTTCTACTTTCTGCTTCAATGTATTTGATTTTTTTTAGATTTCACATGTTAAGTAAGATAATGCAGGTGTGTGTGTGTGTGTGTGTTTGTGAGAGAGAGAGAGAGAGAGACTTGCTTCACTAAGCAATGTGTCTTCTAAGAACAGGTATATAAAGGTGCTGAACATCACAAATCATCAGGGAGATGCAAATCAAAATCACAATGAGATGTCACCTCACTACCAGCAGGATGGACATTCCTCAAAAAACTAAAAATATAACTATCAAATGACCTAGTAATCTCTCTTCTGGGTCTATGTTTGAAGGAAATTAAGTCACTATATAAGAGAGATATCTGCTTTCATGTTCATTGCAGCATTATTCACAATAGCCAAAACATGGAAACAACCTGTGTCTCTTGATAAATGAATAGATAAAGAAATTGTGGTATATGGGGCGCCTGGGTGGCTCGGTTGGTTAAGAGTCTGCCTTCGGGGGTGCCTGGGTGGCTCAGTCATTAAGCATCTGCCTTCAGCTCAGGTCATGATCCCAGGGTCCTGGGATCGAGCCCCGCCTCGGGCTCCCTGCTCGGCGGGAAGCCTCCTTCTCCCTCTCCCACTCCCCCTGCTCTCGCTATCTCTCTCTGTCAGATAAATAAATAAAATCTTTTTTTTAAAAAAAAAAAGAGTCTACCTTCAGCTCAGGTCATGATCTCGGGGTCCTGGGATCCAGCCCCACGTTGGGCTCTCTGCTCAGCAGGGAGCCTGCTTCTCCCTCTGCCTCTGCCTGCCTCTCTGCCTACTTGTTCTCTCTCTCTCTCTCTGTCAAATAAATAAAATCTTTAAAAAAATAAATTGTGGTATATAAATACAATGGAATATTACTTTGAAAAGGAAATCTTGTCATTTGCAACTACATGGATAAACCTTTCTAATTTTGTAATATACATAATATTTTTTTACTTTTGAACATTTTCATTACTATTTTGAAGTTATTTTTAACATCTTATTATTTATTATATACAAATAATTGGAAATGCATTTATGATTTTCAAACATACAGTTCAGTTTAGTGAGTTTTAGAGTGAATGCTCATATATCCACTACCTCGATTCCACCAGTAATATTTTACTATATGTAGTTTACCACATATCTATCCGTCTTTTCAAACTTTACCATCTATTAACCCATTTGACTTCTGGAATATTTTAAAATAATTTGTAGACATTAGTATATATCACCATAAATATTTCAGAACATATATCAGCTAGGGTTCAATAATTATTAACAGCGTTTTTTTTTTATTTTATTATGTTATCTTAGTCACCATACAATGCATCATTAGCTTTTGATGTAGTGATCCACGATTCATTGTTTTCATATAACACCCAGTGCGGTGTTTCTATTTAAAATTTACTCAAATGAAAAACACAAATCTTGTGTATATTTATGTGACAAATTCATACACTTTTGTAATCTAAACTCCACCCCAAATATAGAACATTAGCAATACCAGAAATTTTCTTCCTACCCCTTCCACCACATAAATCTCTACTCTCGACCTCCAACAGTACCATTTTTACTTTTTTTCAAACATAAATTAATTTTGCTTGCTTTAGAATTTCATGTAAATAGAATCACATAGTACATAGTTTTGTATAAGGCTTATTTCACTAAGAACTTTATGTCTTATTGTCATCACTGTAGTGTTCTACAGTATAAACAAACCACTTTGTTTATCCTTTCTCTTATTGATGAGCACCTGGATAGTTTCCAGTTTTTGACTATTATGAATAAACTTATTATGAAAAATCCTTGTACAATTATTTTTGTAGGACATGTACTTTCATTTCTCTTGAGAAATACTGAGGAGTGGAATTAGTAGGTTATAGTGTAGATGAATGTAGAAGAAACTATTTCCATTGTGGTTGTACCATTATACATTCTCACCAACATTGGTAATGCCTGTTATTTTAACTGTAGCCAGATTTGAGGGTCAGTAGTAGCTTTAATTTGTATATCTCCAAAGATAAATTATGTGATTATTGACCTTTCATATAACTTCTTTAGGTGACTGTATGTTTGAATGTTTTGTCTCTATTTTTTCCTAGATTTAAAAAAAAATTACTATTGAGTTGTAGGATTTTTGCTATATATTTATCAGGTTTTGATATCAGTGTATCTGACCTCCTCCATTTTCTGAGTTTATGTAGGATTGACATTATTTTTTCTTTAAATGTTCCATAGAATTCAACAGTGAAGTCATCTTGACCTGGAGTTTTCTTTGAGGGAAGATTTTTGATAATGAATTCAATTTTATTAGTAGATATATGGCTATTAAGATATTTAATCTTAATTTTGATACATTGTATATTTCAAGGAATCTATCCATTTACCTAAGTTGTCAAATTTGTTCACATAAAGTTGATAATAATATTATTTTATTACCTTTTAATACTTGTAGGATATATAGTGATATACCTTTTAACATTACTGATATTGGTAATTTTATTCTCTTGGTTCTTGAACACTCTAGTAATAGCTTAAACAATGTTCTTGCTCTTGGCACCTGGGTGGCTCAGTCATTAAGTGTCTGCCGTTGGCCCAGGTCATGATTCCAGGGTCCTGGGATGAAGTCCCGCATCGGGCTCCCTGCTCAGCGGGAAGCCTTCTTCTCCCTCTCCTGTTCCCCCTGCTTGTGTTCCCTCTCTCACTGTCTCTCTCTGTCAAATAAATAAATAAAATCTTAAAAAAAAAATGTTCTTGTTCTTTTCAAAGAAACCATTCTTGAATTTGCTATTCTTTATTGGTTTTTAAAAATTTCTATACCTTTAATATCTGCTCCTATTTTTTTATTTATTAAGTTTTTTAAAGATTGATTTATTTATTTTAGAGAAGGGGGAGGGACAGAGGGAGAGGGAGAGAGAAAAATCTCAAGCAGACTCCCTGTTGAGCTCAGAGCCCACAGGGCTTGATCTCACAACCCTGAGATCATGACCTGAGCTGAAATCAGGAGTCAGATGTTTAACCAACTGAGCCACCCAGGTGCCCCTATTTATTAAGTTTTTATTTTAATTCCAGTATAGTTAACATACAGTGTTATATTAGTTTCAGGTGTACAATATAGTCAACAATTCCATACATCACCCAGTGCTCATCACAAGTTCACTCCTTAATCCCCATCACCTCTTTCACCCATTTCCTCCCCTTACCCATCTGCCCTCTTCTAACCATAGGTTTGTTCTCTATAGTTAAGAGTTTGTTTCTTAGTTTGTTTCTCTCTTCTTTTTTTTAATTATTATTATTTTTTTTTTTTTGCTTTGCTCATTTGTTTTGTTTTTTAAATTCTGTGATGGAGCTAGAGAATATAATGCTAAGTGAAATTAGTCAGAGAAAACCAAATACCATTTGCTCCTATTTTTATTACTTCCTTTGTTCTACTTAATTTACTTTGTCATTTTTCTATCTTCTTATGTTGGAATCTTACGTCACTGATTTTATAAATTTCTTCTCTTCTAATATATGTATTTACAGCTATATATTTTCCTTTGAGCTGTGTTTTAGCTGCAATCCATGAATTTTCTGTAGTGGTATGCTTAGATTCCTTTCTCTTTATCTTTTATATATCTGCTATAGGTTTTTGCTTTTTGGTTGCCATGAAGCTTACATAAAGCCTCTTATATTTATTACAGTCTATTTTAAGCTGATAACTTGACTTCAAACACATATTAAAGCTCTACAGTTTTACTCTTGACCCCATTTTATATTTTGGATTTTACAATTTACATCTTTTTAGCTTGTGTCTCCATTAACAAATTATTGTAGTTGCAGTTATTTTTAATACTTTTATCTTTTGATCTTCATACTAAATTTAACAGTGATTTACCCACCACCATTACAAAACTAGAATATGCAGAATTCAACTATATATTTACCTTTACCAGAGAGATTCATATTTTATGTTTTCCTGTTACTAATTAGCACCCTTCCATTTCAGCTTGAAGTCCCATTAGCATTTCTTGTAGAGTTGGTCTAGTGGTAATGAAATCCTACAGCTTTTGCTTGTTTGGAATCCTCATCTGTCATTCAGTTCTGAAAGATAGATTTTCCAGGTAGGGTATTTTAGGTTAGCAGGGGTTTTTTTTGTTTGTTTGTTTTGTTTTGTTTTGTTTTGTTTTGTTTTGTTTTGTTTTTCCTCTCAGCACTTTGAATAGATTGTGCTATTCTCTTCTGACCTGCAAAATTTCTGCTGAAAAATTTGCTGGTGGTTGTATGGAGGTCCCCTTGCATGTAACGAGTTATGTTCTCTTGCTGCCTTTAAGAGTCTCTCCTTGTCTTTAACATTTGACAATTTAATTATAATGTATCTCAATGTAGGTCTGTTTGGAACTCTCTGGGCTTCCTGGATCTAGATGTCTGTTTCTTTCCCCAGGTTAGGGAAGTTTTCAGCCATTATTCCTTTTAATAAGCTTTCTGTTCCTTTCTCTCTCTTCTTCTGGGTCCCATGTAATACAAAGTTTGCTCTATTTGATGATGTCCTATAGTCCCTTAAGCTATCTTCCTTTTTTTCATTCTTATTTTTTTCTTTTTGCTCCTCTGATTGGGTGAATCCTAGTCCCCTGTCTTTGAGTTTGCTGATCCTTTCTTCCACTTGATCTAATCTGTTTTTGAATCCCTCTATTGAAGTTTTTAGTTTAGCTATTGTATTTATTACCTCTATAATTTCTGTTTGATACTTTCTTATATTTTCTGTATTTTTGTTGAAATTCTCACTTTGTTCATGAATTTTTCTCCTGACCCCAGTAAGTATTTTTTATGACCATTATTTAGAGCTCTTTATCAGGTAAATAATTTATTTTTGTTTCATTATGTCTGTTTCTGGAATTTTATCTTGTTCTTTTGTTTAGAACACATTCCTCTGTTTCTTAGTTTTCCTTAACTCTCTGTGCTGGTTTCTGCACATTAGATAAAACAGTCATCTCATTCAGTCTTGACAGGCTGGTCTTGTGTAGGAGATAAATCTTATTGTTTAGCCCAGCCCAAGCTATTGATCCTCTCTCAAACTTTTATCATTGTCTTTGTTTTTAGTGGCTCCCAGTAGTTGAAGTTGTGTCAAGGCTTGTCAGTATACCAAAGTGGAGCATCTCAGTCCGTACCTAGATGTAGGTTGATTGAAAGCCAGACCTTCAGGCAACAGCTTTTAAGGTATGAAACTAGAACTCTTTCAGAGAAAGACTGGGATATGGGTATTTATGTCTACTCTCTCTGTGCTGAGCCATGGGAGAATAGCTGGTTAAGAACTGTTTCTTTGCTATAGTCCTATGGGGCTCATGAATGCAAGTCTTGCTGACGACCAGAACCAGGCAATCAAAAGATGGTCCACCAAACATGTGTAAAGTATTCTTCACACATCAGTGACCTGGAGTGGACCAGAGGGAAGATTGCCATCAGCTCCTAGAGATGTGCTAAAGTAGAAGCCTGACCCTCAGGCAACAGCTTTCAAAGTATGCAAATGGGCCTCTTTCTGGTAAAGACTGGAAGTTGGGCATCTCTGTCTATTCCCTCAGCACTGAGCCCTGGGGAGATAGTTACAGCAAGTCCTCATATCTCCATTAAGATTTGTTCACTGTAGTCTTGTGGGTCTCATGGATATAAGCACCATTGGCTTTCAGAGTCACATGTTTTTGGGGCCTGTCCCTGAGGGAGAAATGTTAAAAGTTGGGGCACTGGATATTGGGTCCAAACCCTACATTACTTAGGAAGAAGCTGGAAATTGTGAGTTCCCTCCCAATTGTGTATTGCTGTGTCAGGGGTGGGTGAGAGTGTGTCTCAGCCTTTCTTACCCATTTCAATGTAGATATTTTCTCATTCACTCAGTGTGTAGGAGTCACTTGGCTAGTATCCAGATTTCTTTCAGAGGGAATTGCTCCATGTGTAGCTGTAGATTTGGTGTGTTCATGGGAGGAGATGAGTTCAGGATCCCGATTTTGCCATCTTCTGCAATCCACAAATATTAATGTTACATTTTCATTATTATTCATTTAAAAATATTTTAAAATTTCCTATGTGATTTCTCATTTGACTTATGGATTATTTAGAGTTGTTTATCTGAGGAGGCGCTGGATTTTGTTTTATAACTCTGAAGAGTCATTTTGTTTTATCAAGCAATTAACTTGGTTGGACTCAAATGGCAACCTCTGTCTCTTGTGTGGGAGCTCAAATCCAAGTTCATTCTTTTATCTTTATTGAGACTATTTTCTGCTACCTGCTGTGCACATGCATAATTCTGGGACCAGCAGAGATCTGGGCAGAATTTATACACAGAATGTGGGGTGCTCCTTCTCTGTTTATCTCCTTTACAGATTTTCCCCACCACTTTCTTATAGTTGTGGTTGCCCCAAACTCTGTCTTCTGGATCTTTAAGCCAGAAAGACTATGAGCTTCTCAACCCAATTTTAAATACTCAGAGTATACTGTTAAATATTTAATAACTGGATATCTGAAAATAATTCTAATTTTAGCATTTTCTGATTTCCATTGTATAAAAATTCTCATCTTAGCTAATTTCAAACTATGTGTTTCGCTGAACATTGTTGGGAAGTGATGTCCATAATCTGCTCTCACAAGCCAATATAAATTAGTTACAGTGCACCATTGTAAACACCTCACATGGTGGAGGTTTTAATCTATCCTAAAGATAAAAGCTATAAAAATGAGATACTTGTCCCCACTTTGCACTTCCTCCAAATGTCAATGTTCCTTCAAATTTGAGTTTGCCTAGAATTTTGTTACTTTTCAGTACACTAATCTAGTTTTTGTTGATGTTGTTGTTGTCATTGTTATTTATTAATTTGCCTTTTCATTCCTTAAAAATTTTGTTCATAATTGGTAGATGTTATTTATGGGAAGGTACGCTCCAGGAGGAACTCATTTAATCATGACAGAAATAGAAATCCAATAATATTTTTTGACACATGTCTTGTAACATACAAGTTCATTGCTGTAATTACTGATTTGTAATCCATAGTATGTATTTAACATATGTAATTATATTTTCTTCTTGTGATTATCCCAGAACTGCCTCCAAAGATCCAGTTCCCAAATAATGCTGTGAATATGTGTGCATATATTCTTATTGTCGTATTTTAAACTTTCTCTAGGGTGTACATCAGACAGTGGCACATATGGTTATGCATACTCCTAATTTCACTAAATCTTACCCAATTGTTTTCTCAAATGGCTATCCACTTTTTATACTTCTACTATTAAGTGTAACAATTCTCCATGTCTTTGACAATACTTGGTTATATCCAACTGATACATTTTTTCCTGATCATAAATTGGTATAAATTATTTGCTTTACTTCACATTCCTCTACTTAATAATAAGTGTAAGCTTCTATGTATGTGCTTGCAATCAATTGCATTTCTATCAATTGTCTGTTCTTTATTCTTTTTGTCATTATATTTCCTTTCTTGTTGATTTTCAGAAATTCTTTGTATATTCTACACATTAACTCCTTATCCATTTTAGATGTTGCATACATTTCCTTAATACCAGACTCCTGATACCCATTTTTGAACAAAAATTCCTGTTTCCTATTGGTGATTTCATCAGTTTTGTATCTTGTGATTTTGAGAATTATTTTGAGAATTGTTAAACATTTAATTTCAAATCAAGGCCACAAAACTTTGTCACATTTTTTTCTTTTAGCATTATAATTTTGCCATTTTGTAAACTTGATAAAAAATAAAATTAAATAATTAAGGAGCTCAAAAATTCCTAGGCCTCATTTTAGACCTACTTAATTAGAATCCTTACACGTGGTTCATTGAAATGTGCTTTTTAAAAACATCTCAAATATTTATTTTAATTCCAGTTAGTTAACATGCACTGTTACATTGTTTCAGGTGTACAATATAGTGATTCAACAATTCCATACATCACCCAGTGCTCATCCTTAATCCCTATCATCTATTTAAACTATCCCCTCATGCTCCTCCACTCTAGTAGCCATCAGTTTGTTTTCTGTAATTAAAAGTCTGTTTCTTGATTTGTCTCACTCTCTTTTTTTCTCTTTGCTCCTTTGTTTTGTTTCTTAAATTCAACATATGAGTGAAATCATGTGGTATTTGTCTTTCTCTGGCAGATTTATTTTGCTTAGCATTATACTCTCTAGCTCCATCCATGTCATTACAAATGGGAAGATTTTATTTTTTTTAATTTTTTATTGTTATGTTAATCACCATACATTACATCATTAGTTTTTGATGTAGTGTTCCATGATTCATTGTTTGTGCATAACACCCAGTGCTCCATGCAGAACGTGCCCTCTTTAATACCCATCACCAGGCTAACCCATTCTCCCAAACCCCTCCCCTCTAGAACACTCAGTTTGTTTTTCAGAGTCCATCGTCTCTCATGGTTCATCTCCCCCTCCGATTTCCCCCCCTTCATTCTTCCCCTCCTGCAATCTTCTTTTTTTTTTTCTTAACATATAATGTATTATTTGTTTCAGAGGTACAGATCTGTGATTCAACAGTCTTGCACAATTCACAGCGCTCACCATAGCACATACCCTCCCCAGTGTCTATCACCCAGCCACCCCAAGGAAGATTTCATTTTTTATGGCCAAATAATATTCCATTGTGTACATATACACCACATCTTCTTTATCCATTCATCAGATGGTGGACACTTGGGCTGTTTCCATAATTTGGCTACTGTAAATAATGCTGCTATAAACATAAGGGTGTACGTATCCCTTTGAATTATTGTTTTTGTATCCTTGGGTAAATACCCAGTAATGCAATTGCTGGATCATAGGGTAGTTCTATCTTTAACTTTGTGAAGGAACCTCCATACTGTTTCCCACGGTGGCTGCACCAGTTTGCATTCCCACCAACAGTGCACAAGTGTTCCTTTTTCTCCACATCCTCACCACCACCTGTTGTCCCTTGTGTTGTTGTTTTTAGCCATTCCAACAGGTGTGAGGTGATTTCCCAGATGATTAGTGATGATGAACATCTTCATACGTGACTGTTGGCCATCTGGATGTCCTCTTTAGAGAAATGTCTGTTCATGTCTTCTTCCCATTTTTTAATTGGATTATTTGTTTTTGAGTGTTGAGTTTTAATAAGTTCTTTATACATTTTGGATATTTTATCAGATAAGCCATTTGCAAGTATCTTCTCCCATTCTGTAGGTTGCCTTTTAGTTTTGTTGATTGTTTTTTTCATTGTACACAAGCTTTTTATTTGATGTAGTCCCAATAGTTTATTTTTGCTGTCGTTTCCCTTGCCTCAGGAGACATATCTAGTAAGAAGTTGCTACAGCCTATGTCAAAGAAGTTACTGCCTGTGTCTTCTTCTAGGATTTTGATGGTTTCAGGTTTCACACTTGGGTCTTTAGTCCATTCTGAATTTATCTTTGTGTATGGTATAAGAACGTGGTCCATTTTCTTTCTTTTGCATGTGGCTGTCCAGTTTTCCCAACACCATTTGTTGAAGAGACTGTCTTTTCCCCATTGGATATTCTTTCCTACTTTATCAAAAATTAACTGACCATATAGTTGTGGGTTTATTTCTGGGCTTTCTATTCTGTTCTATCGGTCTATGTGTCTACTTTTTTTTAAAGATTTTATTTATTTATTTATTTATTTATTTATTTATTTATTTGAGAGAGAGAGAGAGAGTGAGACAGAGAGAGCATGAGCAAGGGTGAGAGGGAGAAGCAGAATCCTCGCTGAGTGGGGAGCCTGATGCGGGGCTCGATCCTGGGACTCTGGGATCATGACCTGAGCTGAAGGCAGACACTTAACCAACTAAGCCACCCAGGTGCCCCTCTATGTGTCTATTTTTATGCCAGTAC
>NC_135727.1:25240753-25350171 GCF_964656455.1 Halichoerus grypus | reverse complement strand
ATTGAACCAGCCTTGCAACCCAGGAATGAACCCCACTTGATCGTGTTGAATGATTTTTTTAAATGTATGGTTGGATTCAGTTTGCTAGTATCCTGCCGAGGATTTTTGCATATGTGTTCATCAGGGATATTGGCCTGTAGTTCTCTTTTTCAGTGGTGTCTTTATCTGGTTTTGGTATCAGGATAATGCCGGCCTCATAGAATGAATTTGGAAGTTTTCCTTCCTTTTCTATTCTTTTTAGAATAGTTTGAGAAGAATAGGTATTAACTCTTCTTTAAACATTTGGTAGAATTTCCCTGTGAAGTCATTTTGCCCTGGACTTTTGTTTATTGGGAGTTTTTTGATTACTGATTCAATTTCTTTGCTGGTTATGGGTCTGGTCAAGTTTTCTCTTTCTTCCTGTTTCAGTTTCGGTGGTTTATATATTTCTAGGAATTTATCCATTTCTTCTAGGTTGTCCAATTTGTTGGCATATAGCGTTTCATAATATTCTCTTATAATTGTTTGTATTTCTCTGGTATTTGTTGTTATTTCTCCTCTCTCATTTGTGATTTTATTTATTTGGGTTCTTTCTCTTTTCTTTTTGATAAGTCTGGCTAGAGGTTTATCAATTTTATTAATTTTTTTTCAAAGAACCAGCTCCAGATTTCATTGATCTGTTCTATTGTTTTTAGTTTCTATGTCATTTATTTCTGCTCTAATCTTTATTATTACCCTCCTTCTGTTGGCTTTAGCCTTTTGTTGCTCTTTTGCTAGCTCCTTTAGGTGTAAGGTTAGGTTGTTAGTTGAGATTTTTCTTGCTTCTTGAGGTAGGCCTGTATTGCTATAAACTTCCCTCTTAAAACCACTTTTGCTGCATCCCAAGGTTTTGGACTGTTGTGTTTTCATTTTCATTTGTTTCCATGTACTTTTTGACTTACTCTTTTATTTCTCGGTTGACCTATTCATCGTTTAGTAGCATGTTATCTAACCTGGTCTTTCCAGATTTTTCTTGTGTTGACTTCTAGTTTCATAGCATTGTGTTCAGAAAAGATGCATGGTAGGCTTTTGATCCCTTTGAATTTGTTGAGGCTTGTTTTGTGGATTAATATGTGATCTATTCTGGAGAATGTTCCCTGTGCTCTTGAGAAGAATGTGTATTCTGCTGCTTTAGGATGGAATCTTCTGAATATATCTGTTAAATCCATCTAGTCCGGTGTGTCGCTCAGAGCCATTGTTTCCTTGCTGGTTTTCTGTTTAGATAATCTGTCCATTGGTATAAGTGGGGTGTTAAAGTCCCCTACTATTATTGTATTATTATCAGTTAGTTCCTTTACGTTTGTTACTAACTGCTTTATGTATTTGGGTGCTGCTATGTTGGGTGCATAAATATTTAAAACTGTCATATCTTCTAGCTTTATTATTATATAGCATCCTTTGTCATCTCTTGTTACAGTCTTTGTTTTAAAGTCTATTTTGTCCAATATAGGTATTGCTACTCCGGCTTTCTTTTGACATCCATTTGCATGATAGATGTTTCTCCATCCCCTCACTTTCAATCTGCAGGTGTCTTTAGATCTAAAATGAGTCTCTTGTAAGCAGCATATAGATGGGTATTGTTTGTTGTTGTTGTTGTTATTGTTGTTATTTATTTTTTATCCATTCTGACACCCTAAGTCCTTTGACTGGAGCATTTCAACCATTTACATTCAAAGTAATTACTGATAGATATGTATTTATTTATTCGTCTTGTGGTTGTTTCCAAAGATTTTCTCTGATCTTCTCTTGTCTTTCTTTCACAGTTTGCTGATTTTCCTTAGTGACATATTTGGGTATATTTCTCTTTATTCTTTGCATATTTATTAGTGGTTTTCGATGTATGGTTACCATTAGGTTTGTATATAACCTCTTCTGCATATAGCAGTCTATATTAAGTTGATGGTCATTTAAGTTTGAACCCATTCTTTACTCCTCTCGTCCCCACGTTTTAGGTATATGATGTCATATTTTACACCCTTTTATTTTTTGTGAGTTCCTTGACTGATTTTTTACAGAAATATTCATTTTTACTGCTTTTGTGTTTCCTACCTTTATACTGTCACTTTTGGTCTCTTCTTTCCACTCAAAGAGTCCCCTTTAATGTTTCTTGCAGGGCTGGTTTAGTGGTCACAAACTCCTTTAGTTTTTTGTTTTTCTGGGAAACTCTTTATCTTGCCTTCTATTCTGAATGATAACCTTGCTGCATAGAGTATTCTTGGCTGCAGATTTTTCCCATTCAGCACTTTGAATATATCACACCCCTCCCTTGTCGCTTGCAAAGTTTCTGCTGAAAAATCCCCTGCTAGCTTTATGGGTTCTCTCTTGTAAATTACTGTCTTCTTTTGTCTTACTGCTTTAAAAACTTTTTCTTTATCACTATGTTTTGCCAATTTAATTACAATATGTCTTGATGTGGATCTGCTTTTGTTGATTTTGATGGGGCTTCACTGTGCCTCCTAGACCTGGATATCTGTTTTCTAATTTTTCAGCCATTAGTTCTTCAAATAAAGTTTCTGCCCCCTTTTCTCTCTCTTCTTCCTCTGGAACTCCCATGATATGAATGTTACTACATTTGATGGAGTCACTGAGTTCCCTAAGTCTATTCTTGTTTTGCATAATTCTTTTTTTTTTTTCTTTCTTTTGTTCAGCTTGATTACTTTCCATTACTCTGTCTTCTGGGTCGTTAATTTGTTCCTCTGCTTCTTCTATTCGGTTGTTCATTCCATCAAGCATGTTTCTTACTTCACTTATTGAGCCCTTTACCTCTGCTATGCTATTCCTTATCCCTGTGTTAGGGGTCTCACTCTTGTCTTCCACTCTTTTCTCAAGTTCAGTGGGTGTCCTTATGATCATTACTTTAAATTCTCTACCAGGCATGTTACTTATTATATCTGTTTCATTTAGATCTCTGGCCATGGCCTTGTCTTGTTTTTTTTCATTTGGAATAAATTTATCTGTCTTCTCATTTTGTCTAAGTCTCTGTGCCTGTTTCTGTGTGTTAGGAAAGTCAGCTATGTCTCCTGTTCTTGAGAGCAATGGCTTTATGAAGAAGAGGTCCTATAGTGCCCTGCCATGTAGTGTCCCCTGTTCCCCAGGGCCCGGTGCTTCTGGGAGTGTCTCCAATGTGTGCTGTGTGTGCTCTGCTGTTTTGTCCTGGCCGCTTTATCCTCAGGCCAGTCATCTGCAGAGGCTCTCTTTGCCTGTTATGGGCAGTGTTTGGTCTGTGGCCTGAATGTGGAGCATTTTAAGTAGGTGTACCCTGGTCTATTTGTGAATAGACACCACCAGAACCAAGGCTCCACAAGACTCCCGGGTTGGGAGAGGTCATATGAGCAGAGGTTTGGGCAGGTCTTCTGGGGAAGGAGGTCCTCCTTGCTGGGTCTGAGGCCAGCTTCACTGGGCGGGGCAGCTCCACTGGAGCATGGGGGGCGCACACTGAAGAAGGTAGGAAATATGGAGACCTGCTTTAGGAGAGAAATGGATCATGGCCACTTTGGTGGAAGCCAGCTAGGTAGTGGGTGTTGGTGCTGTGCTGGTTCCTGCAGGTGGCCCTGTGCTTATGCTGAGTGGTGGGTGAGGGAAATGCTGCTGGCTGGTTCCTTTGCTCCTGGAGGAGTCTCTCTGTGAATGCACCCTCTCTGGGATGTGCTCTGAAGTGAGCAAGTAATCTCCCCACTATGTGCCTCAGGCACTCTTCAGATTGCTATTTCCATGCTGTATGTCCGTGCACTATTTGCAAGCCTTCTGCCCCAATGCCCTCTGGGCTCTAGCTCAGCCATGCCCGCTGACCTTTAAAACTCCAAGCTTTAAGCCCCACTGGTTGTGAAAAGTCACAAAATTCAGCTCCCCTCACTTTCCAAGCCAACTGCTATGGGATTAGGTTTCCCTGTGTGCTCTCCTATGTGTTAGTCTTTCTCTTGCCCTTCACTGGGACCACAACTCCCTCTCCACCAAAGCAGCCATGATCCATTTCTCTCCTAAAGTATGTCTCCATACTTCCTACCTTCTTCAATGTGGCCTCTTCTCTACCTTTAGTTGTGGAGTTTCTTCTCAGTCTTCAGGTCAAATTCTGTGGTATTTAGGATGATTCAATAGTTATCTAGTTGTATTCCTGGGATGACGTGTGCCTGGGGTCCTCCTACTCTGCCACCATCTTCCATCCTATGATTTCCATTTTTTATAAGCATCTGCCATACAGCCAATTTCTTGAGGTGTTTGGCAACCTCCTAGTTATAGAACATGTAATGTTATTTCTGAATTTGTAATTCCTCTAGCAACATGTAGTTCAAAGAAGCAAGTATCTCTAATACATGACACTTTAATGTTCTGGAAGAGCATCTGGTTAAGTTTTCTTATTGAATCCAGAAGATGCAAATGCTTAGGTAAATAAATTATGTCTTTATTTCTGAAATTATTTTGCTTTAAGTCAACAAACATTAATGGAATATGTACTGGGTACCAGATAGCTAGACTAATATGGATGGGTCCCTCCTCCATGTTTCTGTTGAATGATATGCAGATAGGGAAAATATATTCCCTAGAACTAGTGACATTGGTCATAAGATGTCTTCCCTGTGTCCCTTGAAGAATGTAAAAACTGCCATAGGAAGTATTTTGTAGCAGAACCATACAAGGCACCTGACATCCAACAGTGTCTGTGCATACTTGACTACAAGTTACTTAGGGGTAAATGTCAAAAGAGAGTGATAGCTGCTATAGCATATTAATGTGCATAGGCATTGAAAGTAGGCTCAACAATGAAATTAGAAAATTATATAATTTTCTATTACTCTGGGATCTTTAATTTATGTTTTTGTATAATTAAGAGATAAATGCATTGTAGAGATTGTCCTCCGTCTATTTGAATTTGTCCTCTTGTCAATCTTGAACTTAGTGATGAACTAAGAGAAGAATACAATCACTACTCCTTCATCAAAAGTTCAACATCTTTTACAAATGTTTATGAAGAAACTATCATTGGTTTTATCCAAAGGAAGGCAGGTGAAAATGACTCTAGGAATGGCTTCAAAGAAAAGACTGCCTTTTTTTTTTTTTTTAATTCTCTCTTTTCATCATCATTGCTTATAAAGAATTCCTCAGTGAAATATACTGCTATTGATTTTTCTGATATAGTTGAAGGTATATCAAACCATCAAGTATTTATTTTTTTAAAAGATTTTATTTATTTATTTGAGAGAGAGCGAGCATGGAGCGGGTGAGGGGCAGAGGGAGAGGCAGGCTCTCCGCTGAGCAGGGAGCCTGATGCAGGGCTGGATCCCAGGACTCCAGGATCACGACCTGAGCCAAAGGCAGAGACCTAACTGACTGAGCCTTCCAGCCGCCCCAAGTATTTCTTGTCATGGAATTTTACTTGAACATTTTCCTCCTTCAACTACTAGTTTTCTTACGTTATTCCAAAGTATAAGTACTTGTTCAATCCTCCTGATGAACCTATAATGGATGGATACATGTTCAGATCTTGTCATAGCACTGCAGTTCATAAGAGTTCTTGAGCTTTGAACTGAAAAGGACCCACATTACAAAATTTGTCATTAGAATTCTGTTGTATTTAGAGAAAGTTTATTGACCTTTGAAGTTTTATTAAAAATGTGATTTTTCTTATTTCTTTCTGTGTGATGTAAAATTTAGTTAAAATTATGTTAAGTATTTGGGAAATTTTAATCAATAACATCAGTTGTGTAGGTTTACTTTTAGGAGATTAACACTATTTTTCAATTCCAGTAATATTGGTGTTGTTTGTACATAGAGACAATTTGTGTAAAACATATGCCACATAGTTTATGCAAAAAAATGTCTTATAAGCATCTAAATAGAACCTTTTCTTTAGCTCTAATTTGGAAAAAAGAAGAGTAGATAAAGTCTTTCATTACACTCATGTTTCCCCCTGAATTTAAGTTAAACATGAAATACATTTCCCCCTTCTCTCCAAGTCAAACCACATCTTGGGTCAATTATCCCCGCCCCCTTGATTTTCTTTTGATAGGATGCATCTTTTCCTATTTTTAACATGAAAGAATACACTTTACTTATAATTTCAATGATGACAAAAGGACAAAAGCTGGATGGAAAATGGACTTATTTACCAAGTAGTGTATTTTACAGTTCTGAAGATCCATATATACACTGTCCTAATGACTTCAATATGTTCTTCTCTGTACCTACTCCACTACCTAAAATAACCTGATCCTTTAACTAATCTCAAGTTCTTAGTTGCTAAGGTGATATATAGTATCCAGATATTTGTATATAACTGAATTTTCAAAAATGCAGGGTCAGGAATCAGAGAAGAATTCCTATAGAAATTGCATCTTGAAAGCATTGCAATAAGTAGGTAAAAAGTATAGGCTTTATCAGCCTGATAGACAGTCTACCAATTAATTGTTGTGACCTTAGGCAAGCAATTCATTTAAACTTTTTGAGCATCAGTCTCTTTATGAGTAAAATTATGATAGTGATATTTGCCTTACAAGTGTTGTAAGAATAAGAATGAACTAATATGTATATAAAATGTATAGTAGAACATCTTGCATATCATAAGCACTTAATCATTGTTTACACATGAATGTTTTACACATTGGGTGAGCTAATAGTAATTTTTCTTGTCATTTGCACTATCGTTCATTTCAGCTCAGCCCACTGAACATTAAGTACCTACAGAACATCAGACCCTGTGCTAAAACAAACAAACAAACTCTGGTAATATAAAGAGAAATCAGACATGATTGTTGTCCTCAAAGATCTCACTGTCTATAATAATATAGACACATAAACAGGCAATTCTAATACAGAAAGATACATGCAATGGCAGAGATACACTCATTGTATGGCAGTAGAGCAGAAAGGGTAGTTTAAGGGAGACAAAGGAAGAGTTCTGAGTGGAAGGAAAACACCTGAACTGAGTCTTAACTATCTAAGCTCTGGAGTATGATGAGGCTAACTTGGAACTGTGGATTAACTGATCCTAAGGGAATGCAGCCTACTGGATAAGCACACTGTCTCTGAAGCCAGAGTACCTGGATTCAGCTCCACCACTTACTAGCTGTATGACCCAGGACAAGTTACTGAACCTCTCCATCCCTCACTTCCCCATCAATAAAATGGAAATGACAATAGCACCAAACTCATTGGCTTTATTGCAAGTGCTTATAAAACAGCTTGATGGGGCGCTTGGGTGGCTCAGATGGTAAGCGTCTGCCTTCAGCTCAGGTCATGATCTCAGGGTCCTGGGATCGAGCTCCACATTGGGCTCCCTGCTCCGCAGGAAGCCTGCTTCTCCCTCTCCCACTCCCCCTGCTTGTGTTCCCTCTCTTGCTGTGTCTCTCTCTGTCAAATAAATAAATAAAATCCTTAAAAAAAAAGCTTGATAAATAGTAAGCATAATATAAGTGTTATCTTAGCTGTTCCTATTACAGTATCTTTAAAACAGAAATAGAACAAAATTCTAATCATTAACATTTACATATATCTGGGCTGATAAAAATAAAAGTCATTTCAAAATTGCCCACTATATTAGCATGTAATTGTGCCTAATTTATTAGTGATAGGTGATGCCAGCAATCAGGACAAAGTTGCATACAGTACCTAACTCTAAAGACTAGAAAATATTTTATTATTTTTTTTTTTTAAAGATTTTATTTATTTATTTGAGAGAGAGAATGAGGTAGAGAGAGCATGAGAGGGAGGAGGGTCAGAGGGAGAAGCAGGCTCCCTGTTCAGCAGGGAGCCCGATGCGGGGCTCGATCCCGGGACTCCAGGATCATGACCTGAGCCGAAGGCAGTCGCTTAACCAACTGAGCCACCCAGGCGCCCCGACTAGAAAATATTTTAAAAATGAGAAATAACCAGTGTTAAAGAAGTGAGCTAAAAAAATCTGTCCTTATATATATAGTCAAACTACTGATTGTAACTTCACCTTACTGTAAAAACCAAAGTCACAATCTAAGCATATAATTGTAGGTACATATATACTTTTTTAACCAGTGATTTTCAAATTGTTCTCGGGTTGTTTGGCAGTGTTTCAGCAATACTGCAACAAGGAAGTATTTTCTGCTATCTACTGAAGATTTGAACTTCCCATTCATTGCTTTAACCAAAATATAAGGGCTTTATTTAAAAAATCTATTCGGGAATTGATTTAAAAAATTAAAAAAAAATACTTTTATGGCTTAACATTTGATAATCACTTTTTAAAACTTTCAGATATCACTTTATTACCCTAAACCTTGCTACTTATTGCATTATTGTAATAAACTTACCAAGTGACTTATGCTAACAGAAAGATATTATTTGTAAACTATTCTTTACTGAGGAAAAACCATGAGATGAACTTTCTATCAAGACTTACATGGAGTTAGGTAAATACTACTTTATTGAACATAGACACTCTTCTCAAAGGCCACAGAGTAAAAAGAAATTGACTTTTTATTTTGAAGATTCAGGCTCAGAGCTGTCTGCTTTTTTTTTTTTTTTTGATAATGTACAATGTTTTAAATACCCTGTACTTCTCCATTCAAAACTCTACACATGTTATAATGTATCATGAAATACAGGATATAAAAAGGTGACCTGCGGAGTGCTTTAGTTATCTATTGTTGCGTAACAAATTATCTCCAAAGTAGTTTAATAGGGCAAGTATTTATTATCTTACATACTTTCTGAGAGTCAGGAATCTGGGAACAGCTTAGCTGGGTGGTTCTGGCTCAAAGTCTTTCGTGAGATTATAGTTAGAATGTTATCTGGAGCTACTGTCATCTGAAGACTGGAGAATATACTTCCAACCTCACCACATAGTTGTTGACAGGCCTCTGTTCTTTGGGAGCTGTTGGCCAAAGGCAATGATCAATTAATTAATTAATTAATTAATTCTGCAACTCATGGACCTCCTCATAGGGCTACTCACAATCTAGCAGAACTCCAAAAACATGGTAGGAAGGGAACAATAATACCAAAAGGTGGAGTCATCATGAAAGCTAATTACCATACTATGTCTCAGAAATTACATGTGGACTACTAGACCTATAAAACGGTCTCAGAAAACATCTCATATGTCTCCTTACTTTAAGGTAAATGAATATTTAAAATTTGCAAAACCTATAATTGTTTATTCTCTCCTTGAATTCTTTGGGATTGTACTCTCAAAATTATCCTTACTAACTTATTCTAGCTTTTTATCCCCCTGATGGTCAAGAAAATATTATATTGAGTTTCAGTTTCATCTGCATTAACTGGAAAATCATTTTCTATCCTGGGAGAATTCATATTGACTAAGAAAATGTGCTAAATTATAGTATCTACTTCAGTTCAAAGGTTAAAGTGTTTACCATTTTGAATTTTTATGCAATCAGAAAACCAAATAACTAAGTGAGTGGACCAAAGTATGATAAAGACTTTCTTTGAGAGTGCATCTAATGCTTTCTATTACTCATTTAGTGGCACAGTTGGAGAAAAGTGTATTTTTTAATTAAGATTCCACTATCTAGTTGAGTCAGCTCAGAATCTCTGTATTGATGCTATCATTAAACATTTATTAGTACACAAAACATGGTTAGATAATAAAAAATTGCACATTGTCTTCCTTGTTCTCACTGAGTTTAAGTTGAAGATGCTTCATAGTCTTAGAAAGTTCAGTTCATCAACACAACTAGAACAGTATAACCTTCAAGTGCCATTGGAGCACACTTTGATTTAAGGCTTATAATTTATAGGCTTTGGAGAAGAGCACTGTAGCAACTAGGTTGGCCTACTGCTAATAGCATGTGGGCAATTTATGGCAAAGAAACGAAAATCAATGATAAGTTCAAATCACAACCATTAGCTATTAACATTTTCTGTTGTAGATGAATATCACTGGACTTAGCATGGCTCATTTATTTCCAGTATTCCCTGTCTACTCGTCATGGGGTCTGTTTTATATTGTTTTGTTTTCTTAGTCCTCAAATACAGAACTCTTCTGAAGCAGGGGTTGTGGCAGATAAACATATTATTTAAATTATTCACTCCATAAAGCAATCAAATGACAAATCTAGTTTATAATATATATTTTATGCTGAGAAATTTATTTAAGTTTGTTTTAAAGCATTACATTATACCATATATTCAGGTACACTACAGGTCAATGTATTGCTTGTGTGTACATAATGGTGTGTGAGAGCATATTCCTTTATTATGAAGTGACATCCCTGACACTAGACATTATAATGGGATTTACTGTCTGAAATTGAGCAGTGTGATAAAGAAATTGAGATTATGAGTGAGCATCTTTAAAGGAGAGTTAAACAATTCTTTTTACCCTTGTTGAAAAACAGTTTAAGTATTAGTGTAATCTATATGTTTGAAGTCAAGCAATGATAATGGAATTGCTGATTTAGAATCTTACAAGGAGTCAGAAGTCATTATTGTTTTAACAGCAAGGATCACTATACCAGACAATGGAGCTAGACATATAGAAGTAAAAAGAGACTAGATAACTTGTAAAAGAACCAGATATATATACATACAGCTTCTTGAATATGTCAACAGACACAGAAACACACAAAAACACATATACACACAGACTTAGACAGTTCTTATTTTTAAAAACTACAAAATAATTAAATGTAAAGTTGAATTTTAGGGCACATGTATATATGAGTATAACTCATGCATTTTCATTGGTCTGGAGAAAAGTTTCCTTGAATAAAAATAAATCAACTTTAAATATTACCATTTAATTGGAGCTTTCAGACTATCATCTTCATCCAATAGCCAGATAATATGAAGCCTTAGAGACAATATAGTTCATGTTCTACCTTCTTGCTTTAGTTATAAAAAAATTTGATGTGTGGAAAAATACAGGAGCATTTGACAAATTAATGGCCCAACAGAGAACATTTAGGGCCTAATTCATAGCAGCAGAATTCCCTGCAGAATAAATCATAATAAATCTTTCTTTATGTAAGTCAAGAAGAGGGCATGTAATAACTTAGGTAAATACAAAGTAGGATAAGTAGATACATTTTAAAGCATAAGAATGTTACATGAACATCTGATATCATTAAAAAAATAAGATACTGTGGAGAATCATTGTAAATGAGTAATAAATAAATAGAAACCCCATAAGAGAAGAGATATTCTGACTTTCCTCCCTGTTGTGAGGCAAAGTTAGCCAACGATTGATTCATGCACCCATGGAAGAAAATACAATAGTGTTATCTATTCTATTATCTCCCTTACATTTGAGGATATTCAAGATGTAAACTTCACCATGCAGAAAACAACTGAATACCAGATGAACATCTTTTTCATTAATTTCCTTCTGCCTACTCAGGGAAAGCTTTCATATAATTCAATAGGTCCAGAAATCACCTAAGAACTTCCTTTACAGAATTATTCCGCCTCCATATTACAAGAAATCATACTTGTATGCTCTCTTTTTCCAAATAGTTGCTTAAATTAAAGACCTATGAGTCATCTTGGGTTATCCATCTTTCTTACCCTTCACTTCCAGTCAATCACAGAAACTTGTTCATTCCTTTTCCTAATAATAATAGCTGGCTATTGACCTACCTCTCTGATTACCCCACCATTTTTTAAAAATGTGGACATGCATTCTTGTACCAATCTTAGCATTATTCAGTGATGTTTTCTAGATCTTTTGCTTTTCTCACTTTACATTCTTTCTGATCCACTCCTATGACTTTTGTTAACATTTATATGCTAATAACTCCAAAATCTATATATCCAGCTGAAATCTCTGTCCTGAACTCTATACATGCACATCCAACTGCCTATTAAATATATACACTTGGATGTCTCACAGGGACATCAAACCCATGTCAAGAACTAAACTCAACTCTTTGCTTTCAAATCTCTTCCTCTTCTGGTTTTCCTGGTATCAGTAAATGGCAAAATTATCTAGTTAGTCACCCAAGCCAGAATCTGGGGATTATTCTTAATAAAAATTTTTCAGCTATGTTATAGAAAAAATAACATGCTATGAGAAGATAATAGTATTTTTTCAGCAAAAAAGTTGATTTTAGTGATATTTTTCTTCTCAGATTTATATTAAACATATAGCCAAGGAAAATACTAAACATTTTAAAATACAGCATTTGTAGTGTTTGATAATCTACCTCTAACTTTTATCTAACAATGAATGATGGCTGAATGTAATGATAGTCACTCTACACATGAACACATAGATAATCTTTGTAATTTTTATATTAATAATTAGTCTCTTTGATGGAGGTTTATCTATGCTATGTATTTATATCTAATCACTTCAACATATACTCATGTTATTGCTTAATATTTATTATATCCTAAACTTTTTCATTATATAAATTATTTCCATATACATTGGAAAACTGTTTCCATGTAGATTATATCTGAATCAAACAAGCAAAAAGTTAGAATACTAGAAATTGGACATTTTAATTTCGAAAAAGTCAGCAGATGAGTATCCCAAGATAAAATAAGTAATGATTTTTTGAGCAGCCTAATTCAATAGCACCTGGATACTATAGAACTTTGAGCTTAGGACTTTTCCTTGATCACAATGTACAGGTAGTAAATGGGATTTTCATATTACTCTGCTAGGAAAACAAAATATATGAATATATTTAATGTTGTGCTCATATTAAGATAGGACTCAAAAGCTCAACTTAATAATTGAGTTTCATTAAAAGTGATTGAGGATATTTATAAACCCTCTTCCTCTACTTTAATTATTGGATGCTTTCATGTTCTATTTTATAATATAATATAAAATATTTTTAATGTTATCTCAATAATTTTTTATCTTAAGTATAATAACATCATAAGATATCTAACATTCTGTCTTAAAATCATTATGAATCATATTTTCATCATGTCATACAACAAACTTCTATGAAATTGTCTTATTATTTGCTTTAAGCCAAGTGCCTACTTTAGTTTACTATCTCTTTGGTATTCTGTTAATGAATTATTATTTAAGAAGTGTTCTGTTATAAATTAGTTTAGGGAAATGTTCTAGAATTTTTTTTTCAAAATGCAAATACTTTCACATTGTGAAAAAAGTTCTTCAGTTGCTCTCATTGCCTTCAGAATGAGTTCCAAAACCTTATGGTAAGGTACATTCTGATCTGGCTACATCTCAATCCTCCTTTTCTGTCACCTTCCTCCCTTTGGTGCCCCCAGTAGAGCCATCCAAATATAAATATAGTTTCCTGAGACTCCCACACATTTATTTTTTAAAATGTATAATTTAGTAGTTTCTCTCTTTTTTATAATGTGAAATACAGTGTTTGTTTGTTTTTACAATATTCACAAAGTTGGGCAACTATTACCACTACCTATTTCCAGAACATTTTAACATGCCAGAAAGAAATCTGGAACATGTCAGTAGACATTTCCCATTCTCTCCTCTTTCCAGTTCCTGGAAAACACTACTTTCTGACTTCTAAATCTAATGGAAAAAAAAATGCAAGCAAAAAATACATTTATACTGTTTTTTTTTTTAAATTACCTATGTGTTTAAATTAATGGCTGTACTTTTTTCATGTAGAATTGAGTTACTGTCTACTGTCCTTTCATCAAACACTGACAGACTATGATCTGTAGGACAGGTCTGCTAGTAATGAACTCTACATTTTTTAAAATATGGAAAGTCTTACTTTTTCTTTATTTTTATAGATACAGATTTTTTAGTTGATATTTTATTTCTTTTATCACTTTGAATATGTCATCCAACTGTTTCCTGAACTCTGTTTTCTAATATTACAATTGTTAATCTTACTGAGAATTTCTTGTAGGTCGTGAGTTTCTTCTCCATTATTGCTTTCAAGATTCTCTTTGTCCTTATTTTTGACAGTTGATTATCATGTATTTAGGTGTGGATCTTTTTGAGTTTCTCCTATTTGGAATTAATTGAGCTGTTTGTATGTGTAAATTAATATTTTTTCATGAAGTTTGGGAATTTTTAGCCATTATTTCATCAAATATTCTTCTTGCCCCTTTCTCTCTTTCCTATACTTTTGAGACTCCCATTATGCTTAAGTTGATATTCTTGATAATGTTCCATAGAACTCTGAGACTCTACTTACTTTTCTTTATTCTTTTATATTTCTGTTCTTCAGACTTGATAATATCAATTTATGCATCTTCAAGTCCATTGATTCTTTCCTCTGCCTGCTCAAACCTGTCCTTGAACCCCTCTAGTGAGATTTTCATTTGTTATTATAATTTTCAATTTCAGAATTTCTATTTGGTTTTATATTTTTATTGATATTCTCTTTTTGATGAGGTATCACTCTTATACTTTCCTTCAGTTCTTTAGATAGAACTTCATTTAGTTCTTAAATATATTTAAAATAGTTGATGTAAAGCTTGCCCAGGAAATCCAACATTAGGGATTCCTCAGGAACAGTTTCTATTGAATAGTTTTCCCCAATTATGTAATCATCATTATTTCATTTATTTGCATTTCTCATAATTCTTTTGTTGTAGAACAAGGGAATTTTATATAATATAATGTGGCAACTCTGGAAATCAGATTCTCCTTCCTCTAAGAGTTTGTTGTTGCTGTTGTTTGTAAGTATTGTCTGATTTTATGTGACTCTTTTGAACTAATTCTATGAAGTGCATATATTTTGTTGCATGTGGCTATGGAAAAAATACTCATTAGTTTAGTGGTCAGCTAATAATCTGACAGAGATTTCCTTAAACAACTGGGGCCAATAAGTCTCCCAGTCTTTGCTGAGGGACTCTGTGTGCATTTTGGACAATGCTTTCAACAATCTGCCAGTTGGCAACTCTAACTTTGCTTCCACTTTATGATTGCACAGAGACTTAAGGTCATCTAGCAGTAGGAGCTTAAGACCTTTTCAGGACTTTTGTGAGTAGGTGCACAACCTTAGCTATTTTCACAGCCATGGGCATACACATCACCTTCTAGATTCACAGTGTTATGTTGGAACTTTCTAAAACTCCTATGAGCATCTCTTTCCTCACCTCCTCTTTTCAAGATGTTTGATTAGTTCATTGCTTGCCCCAACTTTTAACCACTGCCTCAGGAAATCATGAGATTAAAACACATTCTTGTACTTGTTTTCAACAAACTCCCATGGGAAGGCTTTCAGTATTGGTTGAGTCTAAGATCAAGCTTTCTGAGTGGGGTTTTCCACAGAAACATCAGACAGTTTAAATAATGACATGATCTATGCATGGGGCTTTGAAGGAGCTCTAACTTTGGTCTACTCCCTCACTTGTTTATTGAGTTTTCCGTATCACATCTTAACGATGTTAAACACTGTGGTAGGGTATGAGGATCTATCAAAATGTTAGATGTTGTCCCTATCCTTAAGATGTTTGCAGCATAGTTCAGGACAGATAATAAATTCACACAAAATAACTGTAAAACTATATAATATAAATCAACTAATAATAATAATACTTAACTATTATTGGGCAATTACTATGTAACAACACTGTTCTAAGAACTTTGCATGTATTAACTCATTTAATATCAAAATTATCATATGAATTAGGTGCTATTATCTTCCTTAGAAATGAGGAAACTGAGGCATAGAGAGATCGCATAACTAACTCATAGTTACAAAGCTAATCAATGCTAGAGATTCAATTTGAATAACTACTGTATGACTCCGGATCCCATGCTCTTATGCTCAAACCACTTCTGCTTTGAATTAAGCATACAATTAAGTACAAACTCTGAAGAAAAATGGAATTGTGTTCTGCAATGATTATCCACTTGTATGACCTTGGGCAAGTTGCTTAATTTTTCTGAGCCTCAGTTTCCTCTTGTATAAAATGAAAACCATAAGACTAAGGAAATGTACGCAATCACCTAGGAAAGTGATGTCAGACAGAATAGCAGAAATCCAAGGACTTAGCTCTTAGGTATTCTCACATTTAACATAGGAGGAAGAGCCATCAAAGAAGACTGAGAAGAAGTGGGAGGTGATGTGAGAGGAAAGAAAACTGCCCATTGTATTTGGCAACATGGAGGTTGGTGGTGACTTTGATAGGAGAATTTCAATAGAAAGATGTGATGGAAGCCAGATAGGAGGGCATAGAGGAATGAATAGAAAGTGGGTAAAGAATTTGAATATCTTTTGAGAAGTCTAGTTGTAAAACAGAGCAGAGAAAATGGGCATTGATAACTATGTGGTCAAAAAAAAAAGAGTTCTTTTTATGATTTGAGATTCCAGAACATGTAAAAATAAAGAAGTTAATGATGCATGAAAAGGGTGATAACTAAAGGAGAAACCTTGAGAATAGGAGAGGCGATGTGATCCAGAACTAAAATGCAGAAATTTGTTTTTACATAGAAGGACACGGAGAGACAGATCTTTGATAGGAGCAATACTTCCTCCATTGTAGCAGGACAGAAATAAGAGGTGATGAGTGCAAATGTGGGTGGATGTAGGTGCAGATGATTGTGAAAATGTAAGAGCTCCTGACTAAAGACCCCTATTGTTTCAATAAAACATGATACAAGGTCATGAGGTGTGAGAATATTTGTAGCACTTATCTCATGACATTGTTGAGAGACGGGCTACATTAATCCACATGAAGTAGTTCAAATTGTGTCTGACACATAATGATTATTATTTGGAAGTTTGATATTACTCTTATTATTAAAGGAGTTCAGAGCAGAACTTACTTTAGATATTTCCATCTCCTTAGTTTTGTGGTAAATTATATATATATATAAATGATGTCAAATTCTTCTAAAAAAATAGCAGTAGGAAATGAGCAAATCATTTTTTCTTCCATGCCAAAACATTTTCTCAACTATCCCTGGAGAGATATTGTAAATATGTAGTTTTTCTTTAAGTATCCTTTCAATATATCTTTTATTTCCCTCAATTCAAAGGCTTCCCAGTGCCCTTAATCTAGCTGCCAGAAGTCAGAGCCCTATACTCTATCACCCCAGCTAGGCTTCATATATATGGTACTCGTGGGTAGTCAGTATATCAGCCACATCAGAATCAATATATATTGATACCCCTTGGAATATAACCAGTGGTTAGATTATGAATTCTCAGGTTTTACCTCTGAGAAACTGAAATGAAATATTGGAGCCTAGGAATCTGTATGTTTAATGAGATGATCAGGTGATTGTGATGTGACTACCACATTTGAGGACAATGCTCCAGGATATTCCACCCTCCTGAAGGTGTATTCTATTAAATCTCTAGTAAAGTATCTTCTAGACTAATTTGATAAACTAATTTGGCTCAAATAAGACCATAAGTATTGAGTGCTTATTTTGTTACCTCTCCCAGCTAATGTACAGAAATGTTCAATGACTAAATTCAATTGAGATATTATTAGTGGAAATTTCAGGCTTTTTCAGTTGTTCTCAAATTGGCTTCATATAACTTATTTAGGCAAAGGGGGTTGATTAGTTAACACAGAGGCAAACAAATAGACTCTAGACAGCAGTTTCTGCTTATGGGCTGTAACTCATAACTATAACTCCTCTCATTTCTGAAAACTCCACACATAGGAACATAGAAGTATTGTATGTTAGAATTCAAAGGACCCAAGTCTAAGTAGCATTCAACAAGTAAAATGACTGATTTTGGACCATAATCTCTATGCTATTTAAGCAGTGCTCCATAAACAGAAGACAAATGATCTTTAAGATTATAAAATATATTATTATAACATTGTAAATATTCAGCTTTCTTAATTCCCCACTGTATGCACAAGTAGGAATTTAAAGCTGTAGGGACATCTAGATCCATTTCACTTCTATATTACTAATTCAGCTATTGAAAGCTTAGTTTCAGGGTTATTTCTATCTCAGACATTTTATAGATAAGAAATTTTTATTTTAATATAACCTATGTGTGTCTCCAACTTAAGATATTCTATGAAATTGCCAACTGCACAGCCAATATTTATGTTATTTGACTCTTCAATATAATATTAATCTTACATAAATAATTTGTTTCTGTAACAAGCTAAAGCAACTCTCACATATTTCTAAGTAAATTCAGAGTATAGATTTCTCTAGTCCCTTTTCAGACATTCCCATTGAAGTACATCCTAATGTAAATGTTGCTAAATCGACAACAGAATATTCTCTAGTGAGATGAGCCCTATTAGGTATTGAAAATAGGCAAAATGGTGAACTCTATTGTTAGAAGGGAGAAACATAGGGATTTATTTTTGTATTTAGCTATACTTAATGATTAAATTAAGGATAGCTGTGCTTGCAAATTTTTATATAATATATTGTAGAACAGTGGTTTTAGTGCTTTACTAATAAATTTCCTATCATATTCTTCCAAAAATTATTTGAAGAGACACACAAAAATTACATGTGTTACAGTTATTAAAACCAAAAAGGTGGGGAGCTCATTAATGCACACCCAAGTTCTAGAAATAGGGCAGTGGGTGGGCCTTCTGGAGGAAGTTGAGACAAGGAAGACTCTCAAGATTATCACTTATGTAAATGGATATTTTGTGAGTCTGGAATGGAGGTATAATTTCAAAATGATTAAATAATAGTCAAATTAGAGCCTTCCTAAAATATTCACAACATCTTAAGACACTGCTATTATGACTCTTCATGAACTCCAACCTCCCTAGAACAGCATTTTCTTTTCCTTAAAGACCATCTCCCCAACTGAAAAAGACAGGCCTTGTTTATCTTCTGTTACTCTAGAACTTTTCCTAAAGATATCCCCAAAATTGCATGATTATGAAAACAAGCCTTTTTTTTTCTTAGTCTTGATTAACCCTTCTATATTAAATCAGGCTGCCTACTAACAGTCCTCATAAATAGAGCTTTCAGTAAAGATGCAGACTACATTTCCTCCTCTCAAAGATTTCTAAGCCAGTTTTTCCTTTATCCTCATAAAGAGGATATATGGTACAGGGGAGCCAGTATACACTAGTAAAGGCATACTAATAGTATAATCTGGCAGCTTTTCTAATAGACCAGTACCAAAATCTGATGTATTAATGCCTGTGCTATACTACTTGTTAAATATTTTAAATATTATTTTTGCTATAACTCTGATGAGAACTAAGGTTATCAAACTAAAAATATATTAGAAGCTGGAAAATGTTAGGTATTATTATATCCTATAAAAATCTATTTGGCATTTAATACCATCTATTTCCTTTAAAAGTTAGGCTTGAGCTCACATGTTTCAAGAAATAAATAAACTGGAGACCATGTATCTTATAGCAAGATGCTCCTCATATAAAGCCTGGAAGTTCTGAGATTATAAGAAATCATGCTGTTCCATTGCTCTATGCACAGAGAACAAAGTAATTGTCTTGAGAAGGTTAATATGAGGGAATCGGTAGTCACCTTGGTGAAATTTGTATTTGGAAATCATTAAAAGTTTAGAATATTCATTCTGTGAACCAGAGAAATAGTTGTTGAGGTAGTTTAGAAGGAGGAAAATCTTCCCTGTTTATGATGTGGGCTATTCCCATGAATATTTTATCTATGTTCCCAATTTCAATTTATTATAAAACAAAATCATAGGGAATAAATTAATAAAGTAAAAGAAAAGCAAAAAAAGATATTGAAATAAAATTAATGAGTTAATCTAAAAATGTAAAAAGCATTTTAAAAGATTAAAAATAAAAAGTACTATTTTAAAAAGGAACATTAAGATTCAGCAAAGATAAAACAGAACACATTTGAAATATTAAAATAATAAAGTTACAGATGAAGGATATAGGTCAGAAATCAAAAAAATAAAAACTACAAAAGAAAATGAACAATGGAATTGGAAGAAAGTGAACAAATAATTAAAAATGAGATTGAAAATCAGGAACAACAACAAAAAATGATATAAAGATTGGAAGATGGTGGCAGAGTAGGAGGACCCCAGGCACACGTCATCCCAGGAATACAACTAGATAACTATTGAATCATCCTAAATACCACAGAATTTGACCTGAAGACTGAGAAGAAACTCCACAACTAAAGGTAGAGAAGAGGCCACATTGAAGAAGGTAGGAAGTATGGAGACATACTTTAGGAGAGAAATGGATCATGGCTGCTTTGGTGGAGAGGGAGTTGTGGTCCCAGTGAAGGGCAAGAGAAAGACTAACACATAGGAGAGCACACAGGGAAACCTAATCCCATAGCAGTTGGCTTGGAAAGTGAGGGGAGCTGAATTTTGTGACTTTTCACAACCAGTGGGGCTTAAAGCTTGGAGTTTTAAAGGTCAGCGGGCATGGCTGAGCTAGAGCCCAGAGGGCATTGGGGCAGAAGGCTTGCAAATAGTGCACGGACATACAGCATGGAAATAGCAATCTGAAGAGTGCCTGAGGCACATAGTGGGGAGATTACTTGCTCACTTCAGAGCACATCCCAGAGAGGGTGCATTCACAGAGAGACTCCTCCAGGAGCAAAGGAACCAGCCAGCAGCATTTCCCTCACCCACCACTCAGCATAAGCACAGGGCCACCTGCAGGAACCAGCACAGCACCAACACCCACTACCTAGCTGGCTTCCACCAAAGTGGCCATGATCCATTTCTCTCCTAAAGCAGGTCTCCATATTTCCTACCTTCTTCAGTGTGCGCCCCCCATGCTCCAGTGGAGCTGCCCCGCCCAGTGAAGCTGGCCTCAGACCCAGCAAGGAGGACCTCCTTCCCCAGAAGACCTGCCCAAACCTCTGCTCATATGACCTCTCCCAACCCGGGAGTCTTGTGGAGCCTTGGTTCTGGTGGTGTCTATTCACAAATAGACCAGGGTACACCTACTTAAAATGCTCCACATTCAGGCCACAGACCAAACACTGCCCATAACAGGCAAAGAGAGCCTCTGCAGATGACTGGCCTGAGGATAAAGCGGCCAGGACAAAACAGCAGAGCACACACAGCACACATTGGAGACACTCCCAGAAGCACCGGGCCCTGGGGAACAGGGGACACTACATGGCAGGGCACTATAGGACCTCTTCTTCATAAAGCCATTGCTCTCAAGAACAGGAGACATAGCTGACTTTCCTAACACACAGAAACAGGCACAGAGACTTAGACAAAATGAGAAGACAGATAAATTTATTCCAAATGAAAAAAAACAAGACAAGGCCATGGCCAGAGATCTAAATGAAACAGATATAATAAGTAACATGCCTGGTAGAGAATTTAAAGTAATGATCATAAGGACACCCACTGAACTTGAGAAAAGAGTGGAAGACAAGAGTGAGACCCCTAACACAGGGATAAGGAATAGCATAGCAGAGGTAAAGGGCTCAATAAGTGAAGTAAGAAACATGCTTGATGGAATGAACAACCGAATAGAAGAAGCAGAGGAACAAATTAACGACCCAGAAGACAGAGTAATGGAAAGTAATCAAGCTGAACAAAAGAAAGAAAAAAAAAAAAGAATTATGCAAAACAAGAATAGACTTAGGGAACTCAGTGACTCCATCAAATGTAGTAACATTCATATCATGGGAGTTCCAGAGGAAGAAGAGAGAGAAAAGGGGGCAGAAACTTTATTTGAAGAACTAATGGCTGAAAAATTAGAAAACAGATATCCAGGTCTAGGAGGCACAGTGAAGCCCCATCAAAATCAACAAAAGCAGATCCACATCAAGACATATTGTAATTAAATTGGCAAAACATAGTGATAAAGAAAAAGTTTTTAAAGCAGTAAGACAAAAGAAGACAGTAATTTACAAGAGAGAACCCATAAAGCTAGCAGGGGATTTTTCAGCAGAAACTTTGCAAGCGACAAGGGAGGGGTGTGATATATTCAAAGTGCTGAATGGGAAAAATCTGCAGCCAAGAATACTCTATGCAGCAAGGTTATCATTCAGAATAGAAGGCAAGATAAAGAGTTTCCCAGAAAAACAAAAAACTAAAGGAGTTTGTGACCACTAAACCAGCCCTGCAAGAAACATTAAAGGGGACTCTTTGAGTGGAAAGAAGAGACCAAAAGTGACAGTATAAAGGTAGGAAACACAAAAGCAGTAAAAATGAATATTTCTGTAAAAAATCAGTCAAGGAACTCACAAAAAATAAAAGGGTGTAAAATATGACATCATATACCTAAAACGTGGGGACGAGAGGAGTAAAGAATGGGTTCAAACTTAAATGACCATCAACTTAATATAGACTGCTATATGCAGAAGAGGTTATATACAAACCTAATGGTAACCATACATCGAAAACCACTAATAAATATGCAAAGAATAAAGAGAAATATACCCAAATATGTCACTAAGGAAAATCAGCAAACTGTGAAAGAAAGACAAGAGAAGATCAGAGAAAATCTTTGGAAACAACCACAAGACGAATAAATAAATACATATCTATCAGTAATTACTTTGAATGTAAATGGTTGAAATGCTCCAGTCAAAGGACTTAGGGTGTCAGAATGGATAAAAAATAAATAACAACAATAACAACAACAACAACAAACAATACCCATCTATATGCTGCTTACAAGAGACTCATTTTAGATCTAAAGACACCTGCAGATTGAAAGTGAGGGGATGGAGAAACATCTATCATGCAAATGGATGTCAAAAGAAAGCCGGAGTAGCAATACCTATATTGGACAAAATAGACTTTAAAACAAAGACTGTAACAAGAGATGACAAAGGATGCTATATAATAATAAAGCTAGAAGATATGACAGTTTTAAATATTTATGCACCCAACATAGCAGCACCCAAATACATAAAGCAGTTAGTAACAAACGTAAAGGAACTAACTGATAATAATACAATAATAGTAGGGGACTTTAACACCCCACTTATACCAATGGACAGATTATCTAAACAGAAAACCAGCAAGGAAACAATGGCTCTGAGCGACACACCGGACTAGATGGATTTAACAGATATATTCAGAAGATTCCATCCTAAAGCAGCAGAATACACATTCTTCTCAAGAGCACAGGGAACATTCTCCAGAATAGATCACATATTAATCCACAAAACAAGCCTCAACAAATTCAAAGGGATCAAAAGCCTACCATGCATCTTTTCTGAACACAATGCTATGAAACTAGAAGTCAACACAAGAAAAATCTGGAAAGACCAGGTTAGATAACATGCTACTAAACGATGAATAGGTCAACCGAGAAATAAAAGAGTAAGTCAAAAAGTACATGGAAACAAATGAAAATGAAAACACAACAGTCCAAAACCTTGGGATGCAGCAAAAGTGGTTTTAAGAGGGAAGTTTATAGCAATACAGGCCTACCTCAAGAAGCAAGAAAAATCTCAACTAACAACCTAACCTTACACCTAAAGGAGCTAGCAAAAGAGCAACAAAAGGCTAAAGCCAACAGAAGGAGGGTAATAATAAAGATTAGAGCAGAAATAAATGACATAGAAACTAAAAACAATAGAACAGATCAATGAAATCTGGAGCTGGTTCTTTGAAAAAAAATTAATAAAATTGATAAACCTCTAGCCAGACTTATCAAAAAGAAAAGAGAAAGAACCCAAATAAATAAAATCACAAATGAGAGAGGAGAAATAACAACAAATACCAGAGAAATACAAACAATTATAAGAGAATATTATGAAACGCTATATGCCAACAAATTGGACAACCTAGAAGAAATGGATAAATTCCTAGAAATATATAAACCACCGAAACTGAAACAGGAAGAAAGAGAAAACTTGACCAGACCCATAACCAGCAAAGAAATTGAATCAGTAATCAAAAAACTCCCAATAAACAAAAGTCCAGGGCAAAATGACTTCACAGGGAAATTCTACCAAATGTTTAAAGAAGAGTTAATACCTATTCTTCTCAAACTATTCTAAAAAGAATAGAAAAGGAAGGAAAACTTCCAAATTCATTCTATGAGGCTGGCATTATCCTGATACCAAAACCAGATAAAGACACCACTGAAAAAGAGAACTACAGGCCAATATCCCTGATGAACACATATGCAAAAATCCTCGGCAGGATACTAGCAAACTGAATCCAACCATACATTTAAAAAAATCATTCAACACGATCAAGTGGGGTTCATTCCTGGGTTGCAAGGCTGGTTCAATATTTGCAAATCCATCAACAAGATACATCACATCAGTAAGAGAAAGGATAAGAACCATATGATCATTTCAATAGATGTGGAAAAAGCATTGACAAAGTACAACATCCATTTATGATAAAAACCCTCAACAAAGTAGGTTTAGAGGGAACATACCTCAACATAATAAAGGCCATCTATAAAAAACCCACAGCTAACATCATGTTCAATGGGGAAAAACTGAGAGCTTTCCCCCTGAGTCAGGAACAAGATGAGGATGTCCACCCTCACCACTTCTAGTCAACATAGTATTGGAGGTCCTAGCCACAGCAATCAGACAACAAAAAGAAATAAAAGGCATCCAGATCGGTAAGGAAAAAGTCAAACTTTCACTATTTGCAGATGACACGATACTATATGTAGAAAACCCAAGAGTTCACAAAAAAACTGCTAGAACTGATAAATGAATTCAGTAAAGTTGCAGAATACAAAATCAACATACAGAAATCTGTGGCACTTCTATACACCAATAATGAAGCAGCAGTAAGGGAAATTAAGAAAGTGGTCCCATTTACAAATAAGATACTGAGGAATAAACCTAACCAAAGAGGTGAAAGACCTGTAATCTGAAAACTATAAAATACTTAGGAAAGAAATTCAAGACGACACAGAGAAATGGAAAGACATTCATTCCATGCTCATGGATTGGAAGAACAAATATTGTTAGAATGTCTAAACTACCCAAAGCAATCTACACATTTAATGCAATCCCTATCAAAATACCAACAGCATTTTTCACAGAACTAGAACAAACAGTTCTAATATTTGTATGGAACCACAAAAGACCTCAAATAACCAAAGAAATCTTGAAAAAGAAAAGCAAAGCTAGAGGCATCACAATTCTGGACTTCAAGTTATATTACAAAGCTTTAGTGATCAAGACAGTATGGTACTGGCATAAAAATAGACACATAGAGGGGCACCTGGGTGGCTTAGTTGGTTAAGTGTCTGCCTTCAGCTCAGGTCATGATCCCAGAGTCCCAGGATCGAGCCCCGCATCAGGCTCCCCACTCAGCGAGGATTCTGCTTCTCCCTCTCACCCTTGCTCATGCTCTCTCTGTCTCACTCTCTCTCTCTCTCTCAAATAAATAAATAAATAAATAAATAAATAAATAAATAAAATCTTTAAAAAAAAGTAGACACATAGACCGATAGAACAGAATAGAAAGCCCAGAAATAAACCCACAACTATATGGTCAGTTAATTTTTGATAAAGTAGGAAAGAATATCCAATGGGGAAAAGACAGTCTCTTCAACAAATGGTGTTGGGAAAACTGGACAGCCACATGCAAAAGAAAGAAAATGGACCACGTTCTTATACCATACACAAAGATAAATTCAGAATGGACTAAAGACCCAAGTGTGAAACCTGAAACCATCAAAATCCTAGAAGAAGACACAGGCAGTAACTTCTTTGACATAGGCTGTAGCAACTTCTTACTAGATATGTCTCCTGAGGCAAGGGAAACGACAGCAAAAATAAACTATTGGGACTACATCAAATAAAAAGCTTGTGTACAATGAAAAAAACAATCAACAAAACTAAAAGGCAACCTACAGAATGGGAGAAGATACTTGCAAATGGCTTATCTGATAAAATATCCAAAATGTATAAAGAACTTATTAAAACTCAACACTCAAAAACAAATAATCCAATTAAAAAATGGGAAGAAGACATGAACAGACATTTCTCTAAAGAGGACATCCAGATGGCCAACAGTCACGTATGAAGATGTTCATCATCACTAATCATCTGGGAAATCACCTCACACCTGTTGGAATGGCTAAAAACAACAACACAAGGGACAACAGGTGGTGGTGAGGATGTGGAGAAAAAGGAACACTTGTGCACTGTTGGTGGGAATGCAAACTGGTGCAGCCACCGTGGGAAACAGTATGGAGGTTCCTTCACAAAGTTAAAGATAGAACTACCCTATGATCCAGCAATTGCATTACTGGGTATTTACCCAAGGATACAAAAACAATAATTCAAAGGGATACGTACACCCTTATGTTTATAGCAGCATTATTTACAGTAGCCAAATTATGGAAACAGCCCAAGTGTCCACCATCTGATGAATGGATAAAGAAGATGTGGTGTATATGTACACAATGGAATATTATTTGGCCATAAAAAATGAAATCTTCCCATTTGTAATGACATGGATGGAGCTAGAGAGTATAATGCTAAGCAAAATAAATCTGCCAGAGAAAGACAAATACCATATGATTTCACTCATATGTCGAATTTAAGAAACAAAACAAGGAGCAAAGGGAAAAAAAGAGAGTGAGACAAATCAAGAAACAGACTCTTAATTACAGAAAACAAACTGATGGTTACTAGAGTGGAGGAGCATGGGGCATAGTTTAAATAGATGATGGGGATTAAGGATGAGCACTGGGTGATGTATGGAATTGTTGAATCACTATATTGTACACCTGAAACAATGTAACAATATATGTTAGCTGGAATTTATATAGAAACTTTAAAAGCCATATAAAAGAATAATCCAATACTGAAAGCCAAGAGAAAATAACTTTAAAGAATAGTAAATTTAACGTAATAAATTTAAACAAATTTATTAAATTTAAAGAGAGCAGAGATCAAGCAATAGAATACCTTTAAACTTTCTCCACATTAAGCAATAGAATACCTTTGAACTTTCACCTGACACTTTACTTCTGAGATGCCCTTACTGTGAATGGGTTTTTAAAATTTATTTTTATAAGCGGGTCACGAACTCCATAATGCAAAGAGCTTCAGAGCTGCAAGGTGTAATAAGCAGTAGGCAGCCCAGTTTTAAAAACCTTTTCAGGAAAAACAAAAACTGAAACAGACAAGAAATCTTACCAGATATATTTAATTATTTTAAATATACAGATATTGAGGATGAGAGTGCTCTTCACATTTCAATACTAATTGCAGAAGTTTAGGAAAGTTTATTAGATTCTTTTCCTTTGTTGAATGGTACAACTTTGTAGAAACAAAAAAAAATCATATCATAAAAATAGTTCCTTTGTTAGCAGTATGACAGTTTGACGCACCTGATAGCAACTTGTCATATAACTGTGTTCTTAATTCTTGCAAATTTAAGATAATTAATACCTTTGAGGTATGTATGCGCCTTTTGAAAAGAACAATTTTTATTTTCACATTAGAAATCCTAGAAAATAATTATAGCTTGTTCAGAATTTGGATCTTCTTATCTTCTAACCATCTAAAGAAATATTTTATTAAACCATGCTTTATTCTTACTTCATATTTTTTGTAGTATAGGTATAGAATTTATTACATTCTGGAAATGCTCACTAAAGAGCATTTTATCATGAACACATGGCAGATTCTAATGTAAGATGGCTCAATTTTTAAAGGTAAGAGAAACTTAAATGGTTTATATATACCTTGATATATTTGAGAATATCCTTATTTGCATCCAAAAGAATAATCCATGATTTTGCCTGGTTGGGATTCCATATTCAACTCTTCTTCCTAGTTACAGATATTCATTTCAGCACAACTGATGAATACCTTATGTGTGTAAATGCATATAAACACATATATTGTTTTATAAAAAGTCTAAGTTAAAGTCAATGTTCCTAGTATGTTGCTAGGAATAAATATTGAAATGAATAAACTGTGCTCACAGTCTATAGGTTTGCAGAATCAGAAAAGAATCCCAGTCTCTCTGTAACAAAGAAGAGGCAGTTTAGACTTAAAGGAAGAAAGGAAGAAATTATTATGCTATTTACCTACAGCACACTCCCATTTTTAGAATTCTTTGTATAATATTTTTGTTTGTAGAAGTTATTTGAGAAATATAATTGTGTTTTATTTTGGTGATTGGATAACTGAGGAAAGTAATGAGGGCAATTTGAAGAGTAATTGCCATTTGCTGGGATGATTTAAAGTCGTGTAAGTATCTCACATGTCTCTGTTTTACCTTTAAGGCAAACTATACAAAATAAAAGTAATGATAATAACTATAATTTATTGAACACATATTATGTGCACTGCCTTGCTAGATATTTTGCATACAATAAATTTGCAAGGCATTCTCTCCATTTAACAAATGAAGAAACTGAGAGGAAATTGGCTAAATAACTTGCCCAAGGCTTACAGGAGACAGAATTTAGTTTATTTCAGCTTGACTTAAAGCTTCTGCTGTTTCCACTGTTTCATGCTACTTCTCTCAAAATCTCATTTTAAGTAGCTATTAACTCATGCCACTGAATAATGAAGAAAGTATGTCTTAACAAACTGGCTTTTAAACAAACAAACATTTTTGAAAGAATGCTAAAGGATAATTAGAAGTAAATTCCAGGGGCGCCTGGGTGGCTCAGTCGTTAAGCATCTGCCTTTGGCTCAGGTCATGGTCCCAGGGTCCTGGGATCGAGCCCCGCATCGGGCTCCCTGCTCAGCGGGAAGCCTGCTTCTCCCTCTCCCACTCCCCCTGCTTGTGTTCCCTCTCTCGCTGTCAAATAAATAAATAAAATCTTTAAAAAAAAAAAGAAGTAAATTCCACTATTCAATCTTATTTTTCTTAGGTCAAACAAAACTCTTCAGCAATTTGATCCCAATAATGTGCAAAGGCAAACACAAGTGAAAGCCATTGTTTGTCATTTAAACTCCCCAAATGGCCTGAGACAATACCAGTTTACCTTCCCCTCACTAGTGGATGTATTTAAAACCCTGTCAGAAAACGCATCAGATATTCTCTGAGTTTATTTATAATTTGCATTTATTTGAGAACAGGATCAGAAAAGTTATTTTCTGTCTATCACAGATACAGGTATGCTATTAAGTCTATTTTCACTTGTCACTAAAAATCAGAACTGTAGATACCTACCTCTCAAACAATAAAAATGGATTTTGCTGATGATTCCATTTATGAAAACATGACTAAAACATTACCTATTCTTACCCAAACTCCTGTTTTTTTGTCACATTTTGATCTTGATATTTTATTTTAAATATTATGTTAAAATCTACTTCTTGCTCTTTCAGTTTTGCATGACCTTTGATTAAAAAAAAACAATAAAATTCTGACCTAAGGCATAAGAATTAAGTTCTTTATTATTGTGAAAAGTTTACCAACATTTTATTAAGATCTTATTAGCTTTATTCAGTGATTCATGAATCAGGTAGGATTCAATCTAGAAAATAGAAAGGAGTTCCAAATAGCTGTATAAAGTGAAGGTGTTTTATAGACAGAGATACAGAGAATAAAGGAAGCTTTACTGAGCAAATTTTATCTGATTGACTAATACAGGGTAGTTTCACTTCTTTGGTACACAAAGAAATCTTGGAGCCTGTTTGTGTAATTTAAATTGAGCAGACAGGTTCTGATTGGTCAATTCTAAGTTACAATTCTGGGAGAGTAGAGCATTCAGGAGAAAAGGAAACTCTGTTAAGTTTTGGCTGAGGAGAGGGAGCTTTGCATGAGTGACTCCATCTTAGGCCTAGCATAATTATTTAACACTTAACAAAATAGTAGATTTTACATGGATAATCCTTACAGTGCACTTGCTGTGAATAGTTTTAGTTCTGTTTACCTGGGCAGAATTACTTACAGACATGTATTTCCTAAATGGGCCAAACTTTAGATATCAAAATAAGTTTACTAGCCTTCTTGGTAATGGTAATTGTTTGCAATGGATATCAGCCCATTTTTTTTTTGACTTTTTAAAATTTTATTATGTTATGTTAATCACCATACATTACATCATTAGTTTTTGATGTAGTGTTCCATGATTCATTGTTTGTGTATAACACCCAGTGCTCCCCATTTTTTAAATAAAAAAATTCCACCAAATGTGTTTTCATTCTTCATGTTGGAGTTCTTTTCATATAAAGAAAATGTGTTAATTTCTTAATTATTCATTAAGTAGATGTTTACTGTGTACCTACTATGTGCATGGTATGCAATAATCAGAGATCCTGCCACTCAAGGATTTTGGAGTATTTTGGGTAAGGTAAGATCTGCTTTTGCCTATATCAACTTTATAGCTATAATTAACTTCTAGCAACATCAAATATACATGTGATATCATAATTCAGTAAAAACTAAAGCAAATACTTTACATGTTATAAATTTGATGTAGGGGCATCTAGGTGGCTCAGTCGGTTAAGCGGCTGCCTTTGGCTCAGGTCATGATCCCAGGGTACTGGGATCGAGCCCCGCATCGGGCTCCCTGCTCGGCGGAGAGCCTGCTTCTCCCTCTCCCTCTGTCTGCCGCTCTGCCTACTTGTGCTCTCTCTCTCTCTCTGTTAAATAAATAAAAATCTTAAAAAAATAAATTAATTAATTAAAAAAAAATTGATGTAATGGGAAAAGTCACTTAGCATTTGAATGAGCCTAGTCAGTGCCTCAGCACCTTGACTTTGCTTTCAACTTAACATTGGACAGTCTATACTTTTCAAAAGGTACTGTCTTTGCGAATAAAATGTCTCCAAGGGAGTCAATCGCCATACCTTAGGTTCAGCAGAAGCTGACAGTCTTACAGGGAGTGGAAAAACTTTATACTAAAAAAAGAGTAATGCTTCAAGTATGCTGTGATTAGAGGCTATTGGTATAGGGAAAATGGATATATGCTTACTAGAAGCAGAGCATCCTATGTGATTGATTTGGGGAACACATTTGGCTTTCTTTGGTTGGTCCTAAATTGAAAGTGGAGGCAAAATTAGGAAAACTAGCAGTCATTGACCAAGTCCTGACCTTTCTGGGTGGAGTCTACAGAGGTTGTAGGTCAGAATTCTATTTTCATATATGGTCTAGTCATTGTCTGTATATTCAGTTTCTCATTGTCAAGCATTATTATCATTCATGTTCAATACTTTTGTGAGTATTTACTATGTGCCAGGTAGTGTTATAGATGAGACAGTGACCAACACAGGAAAAAACACAGGAAAAAACAAAAATCCCTGCCCTCGAGAAATTACATTCAACATGGGAAAAATTAATTGCAGTTTTAAATTGAGCGACAAACAAGGTCATATTGAGAAAGTTGACATCGAGAAATAGAGTTGAGGGAACAAGAATTCCTGGAGAAAAGCATCCCAGGAAGAAGGAACAGTAAGTTTAGAGGTCCTGAATCTATGAAATGTTAATGTAATTTATGAATAGCTTGAAGGCCATGTGGCCTGAATAAATAATAAGGGGGAAAAGTAGAAGGAGATGTGATCAGAGAAGGAAATATATATATATATAACAGAAATATAAATAAAATGTAAAATTTATAAATAAATTTATTATAAATAAAATATATAGTTATATATAACAAATAAAACAAATATAAATAAATTATAAAATATAAAAACTTACATAAATACAAATATATTAGTATATAATAACACTAATTATAAATACATTTGGTGGGAACAATTAGGCTATTTTCATGCCTCAGCATCCAATTTACCTCTGTATTTGTTTTGGTTAAAAAAAGAAAATTCTGATTCACTCATATAAGTAGATGAAATAACAGCTTTTTTTTAACAACATGCCTTGCAGCCTTAGTATCCATTTCAATGGATTTGATTTTTCTCATAAGTATTTAAATTGGATAAGAAAGAAATAGGATTTTTCGGGGAGTCTGGGTGGCTCAGTCGTTAAGCGTCTGTCTTCGGCTCAGGTCATGATCCCAGGGTCCTGGGTTCGAGTCCCACATCCGGCTCCCTGCTCGGCGGGAAGCCTGCTTCTCCCTCTCCCACTCCCCCTACTTGTGTTCCCTCTCTCGCTGTGTCTCTGTCAAATAAATAAATAAAATCTTTAAAAAAAATTAAAAAAAAGAAATGAATAGGATTTTTAGTAAATACTAAAACCAATATGATGTCATATTGTTTTCCTTTTTGGTTTTTTTTTTTTTTTTTTGGAGTCCAGGAAGCATTTTATTGACCTAATGGATAGGATATTCCACTAGTAGCCCAACTGCAGATACTCTGCCAGCCCTCCCATGTCCTTTCACACATGTGTGTGAAGGGGACCCTCTTATAGCAAAGACATTTTCAGTGTCCATCCAGGGATAAAATCTGGGGCTTCCTTGAGTGTGGCCTGAGGCCTTAGTCCTCAGCGCTGGCTTCAGCATTGCTTTGTATTTCCCTGTACCTCCTTGGGTAATGGCACCAGGCCCAGGCAAGGGACCTGCCCTTTCACCTCACAGATGCACTTCAGCATCCAGTACTTTTGGGAGCCAAAGTGGACTGGGTGAGAAAGCTGCTTTTTCTCCTATTCCTCTTCTGGAAGGTTTCCTTGTTGGATGTGCTCCATGATCTCTTTATTACACTTGGTCTCCACATCCATGACGACCTGCTCTCTGGAATACAGATAAACCACAGAAATAGGGACAGCATCATGTTCTTAAACATCATGATCTACACCTAAGATTTTTTGTACTGGATCTTAGATATGTTGAAAAACACAAATTTCCGGGTGCCCTCACCCGGCTCCTTATGCATGTTGTAGTTCACAGTCATGATCTTCACTGACCTTGAACACCATCTCCCCCTGGCAAGGTGTGGCAGATCAGGAAGTAGCCCTTCATGGGCATGGTGGTGGAGGGATTGAGCCATGGGGCTAGCAGAAAGGAGAGACTCAGAGCAGCAGACACAGCTGGCCCAGCAGATCGCACACCACTTCACCTCACAACTGTTTTCCCCTTCCTATGCAGACACAGAGGAGACACTTCGGGGGGGGGGAGGGTTTTTTTCCTTTTTTTCCCCACCCACTTTTTTTCCTTTTTGACAAGAGAAATCACTAGTGAATTGAACACAGGCAGGCAGATGTTTCTGTGCTTTGCTGAGCATTTCAGTGTAGCTTAGATACACTATAGCTATAGATTGGCTTATACAATTTACTTTCATAATCGTAGATCAGACATTTCTTAAGGACCAGCACTATAAACATCTTAGTCAATGGCACACTTATGAAATTTTCATGTATCTTCTAGAAATGTCAGGAACTCTTTTATTTCCAGTTCTTCATAAAAAATGTGGCAATTTGACAGCCTAAGAAAAATAAAACCTTTTATGTCTTTGATTTGGAATATACAACCCAATAAACAATTTTAACTTAATTATCAACTTTCACCTGAATATAACACATATAATAACAGAAAAGGGGGTTTACATTCAATTAGGGAACTCAGCCACTCTGTAAGCATAATAACATTTGTAACATAGGAGTCTCAGAAGAAAAAGGGAGGGAAAAAGGGGCAGAAGGTTTATTTGAGAAAATTATAGCTGAAAACTTCCCTAATTTGGGGAAGAAAATAGATATCCAAATCCAGGAAGCACAGAGAACTCTCATCAAAATCAACAAAAGCAGGCCAACACCGAGACTTATTGTAGTAAAATTTGCAAAATAGACATAAGGAAAGAATCCTGAAAGCAGCAAGGAAAAAGAAATCCCTAAACTACAAGGGAAGACAAATTAGGTTAGCAGGAGATCTCTCCACAGAAACTTGGCAGGCCAGAAGATAGTGGCATGATATATTCAATATGCGGAATAGGGAAAATATGCAGCCAAGAATACTTTATCCAGCGAGGCTATCATTCAAAATAGAAGGAGAGATAAAGAGTTTCCCAATGTGAGACAGGAATCTATCAAAATCCTAGAGAACACAGGCAGTAACCTCTTTGACATCAGCCACAGCAACTTCATTCAAGATACATCTCCAAAGACTAGTGAAACAAAAGCAAAAATGAACTTTTGGGACTTCATCAAGATAAAAAGCTTCTGCACAGCAAAGGAAACAGTCAACAAAACAAAGAGGCAACGCACAGAATGGGAGAAGATATTTGCAAATGTCACTACAGATAAAGGGCTGGTATCCAAGATCTATCAAGAACTTCTCAAAGTCAACACCCAAAAAACAAATAACCAAGTCCAAAAATGGGCAGAAGACATGAACAGACACTTCTCTGAAGAAGACATACAAATGGCTAACAGACACATGAAAAAATGTTCATCATTATTAGCCATCAGGGAAATTCAAATCAAAACCACATTGAGATACCACCTTACACCAGTTAGAATGGAAAAAATGGACAGGGAAAGAAACAACAAATGTTGGAGAGGTTGTGGAGAAAGGGGAACCCTCTTAGACTGTTGGTGAGAATGCAAGTTGGTACAGCCATTTTGGAAAACAGTGTGGAGGTGCCTCAAAAAATTAAAAATAGAGCTACCCTATGACCCATCAATTGCACTCCTGGGTATTTATCCCAAAGACACAGATGTGGTGAAAAGAAGGGCCATATGCACCCTAATGTTCATAGCAGCAATGTCCGCAATAGCCAAACTGTGGAAGGAGCTGAGATGCCCTTCAACAGATGAATGGATAAAGAAGATGTAGTCCATATATACAATGGAATATTACTCAGCCATCAGAGAGGATGAATACCCAACTTTTACATCAACATGGATGGGACTGGAGGAGATTATGCTAAGTGAAATAAGTCAAGCAGAGAAAGTCAATTATCATATGGTTTCACCTATTTGTGGAACATAAGGAATAGCATGGAGGACATTAGGAGAAGGAAGGGAAAAATGAAGGGAGGGAAATCAGAGGGGGAGATGAACCATGAGAGACTATGGACTCTGGGAAACAAACTGCAGGTTTTAGAGGGGAGGGGGGTAGGAGGATGGGTTAGCCTGGTGATGGGTATTAAGGAGGGCACATACTGCATGGAGCACTAGGTGTTATACGAAAACAATGAATCGTGGATCACTACATCAAATACTAATGATGTATTGTATGGTGACTATCATAATAAAATTAAATTAAATTTTAAAAAAAGTTTCCCAGACAAAGAAAAACAAAAAGAGTTTGTGACCACTACACCAGCTCTGCAAGAAATATTAAAGGGGACTCTTTGAGTGGGAAAGAAAGACCAAACGCAACAAAGACTAGAAAGAAACAGAGAAAATCTCCAGAAACAATGACTTCACAGGTAATACGATGGCACTAAATTCATATCTCTTAATAATCACTCTGAATGTAAATGGACTAAAAGCTCCAATCAAAAGACATAGGGTATCTGAATAGATAAAAAAACAAGACACATCTATATGCTGCTTACAAGAGACTCATTTTAGACCTAAAAACACCTCCAGATTGAAAATGAGGGGATTGATCGGAGGGGGGAGATGAACCTTGAGAGACTATGGACTCTGAGAAACAAACTGAGGGTTCTAGAGGGGAAGGGGGTGGAGGCATGGGTTACCCTGGTGATGGGTATTAAAGAGGGCACGTAGTGCATGGAGCACTGGGTGTTATATGCTAACAATGATCCATGGAACACTACATCAGAAACTAATGATGTAATGTATGGTGATTAACATAACATAATAAAAAAAAGAAAGAAAAAAAAACAGATGGGTTAGCATGGTGATGGGTATTGAGGGCATGTATTGCATGGAGCACTGGGTGTTATATGCAAACAATGAATCATGGAACACTACATCAAAAACTAATGATGTACTGTATGGTGACTAACATAACATGATAAAATAAAATAAAATAATAAAATAAAATAAAATAAAATAAAATAAAATAAAATAAACAGATGCCAAAGACAAATGTTCACGAATAACTTGGGAAGGTAAATAGATCACTCTCTGAAGCTAATATTTTATAATCAAAGCATACTATATCAGAAAAATGAACTTTAAGAAACAATGTATTTTGGTCTATCTGGACTTGACTATAATCTGAATAAATGTGTTTATTTATCCAAAATAAAAAAAAAGAAAGTGAGGGGATTGAGAACCATCTATTATGCTAATGGATGTCAAAGGAAAGCCAGAGTAGCCATACTTACATCAGACAAACTAGATTTTTAACCAAAGAGCATAACAAGAGATGAAGAAGGGCACTATATCATAGGAAAGCGGTCTATCCAACAAGAAGATCTAACGATTGTAAATCTTTATACTCCCAACTTGGGAGCACCCAAATATATAAATCAATTGATAACAAACATAAAGAAACTCACTGATAATAATGAGATCATAGTAGGAGACTTTGACACCCCACTGACAGCAATGAACAGATCATCTAAGCAGAAAATCAACAAGGAAACAATGGCTTTGAATGGCACACCAGACCAGATGGACTTAACAGATATATTCAGAACATCTCATCCTAAAGCAGCAGAATACACATTCTTTTCAAGTGCACATGGAACATTCTCCAGAATAGATCACAGATACTGGGTCACAAATCAGGCCTCAACCAGTACAAAAAGACTGAGATCATACCATGAATATTTTCAGACTACAATGCTATGAAACTTGAAGTGAACCACAAGAATAAACTTGGAAAGAACACAAATACATGGAGGTTCAACAACATTCTACTAAAGAATGAATGGGTTAACCAGGAAATTAAAGAAGAAACAAAAAAAATATATGGAAGCAAATGAAAATGAAAACAGGACAGTCCAGAACCTTTGTGATGCAGCAAAGACTGTCATAAGAGGAAAGTATATAGTAATACCGGCCTAACTCAAGAAGCAAGAGAATTCTCAAATACACAACCTAGCGTTACACCTAAAGGAGCTAGGAAAGGATCAGCAAATAAAGCCTAAAACCATCAGAAGAAGGGAAATAATAAAGTTTAGAGCAGAAATAAATGATATAGAAACAAATGAAAAGCCACAGTGGAAGAGATCAATGAAGCTATTAGCCAGTTCTTTGAAAGAATTAATAAAAGTGATAAACCACTAGCCAGATTTATCAAAAAGAAAAGAAAAAGGAGCCGAATATATAAAATCGCTAATGAAAGAGGAAAGATTACAACCAACACTGCAGAAATACAATTATAAGAGAATATTATGAAAAATTATATGCCAACAAATTGGGCAATCTGGAAGAAATGTATAAATTCCTAGAAGCATATGAACTACCAAAACTGAAACAAGAAGTAGAAAATTTGAACAGATCAATAATGAGCAAAGAAATTGAATCAATAATCAAAAATCTCCCAAAAAACAGAAGTCCAGGACCAGATGGCTTCCCAGAGGAATTCTACCAGACTTTAAAGAAGAGTTAATACCTATTCTTCTCAAACTGTTCCAAAAAATAGAAGTGGAAGGAAAACTTCCATATTCATTCTATGAAACCAACATTAGCTTGATTCCAAAGCCAGATAAATACCCCACTAAAAAGAATTACAGACCAGTATCCCTGATGAACATGGGTGCAAAAATTCACAACAAGGTACTAGCAAATCGAATCCAACAGTACATTAAAAGAATTGAGTGGGATTTATTCCTGGCTGCAGGGTTGGTTTAAATGTCTATACTACCCAAAGCATTCTATACATTTAACACAATCCCTATCAAAATATCACCAGCATTTTTCACAGAGCTAGCACAAACAATCCTAAAATTTGTATGGAAACACAAAAGACCCCGAATAGCCAAAGCAATCTTGAAAAGGAAAAGCAAAGCTGGAGGCATCACAGTTCCGGACTTCAAGCTATATTACAAAGCTGTAGTCATCAAGACAGTATGGTACTGGCACAAAAACAGACAAATAGATTAATGGAATAGAATAAAAAATGCAGAAATGGACCCACAATTATATGATCAACTAATCTTTGATAAAGCAGGAAAGAATATCCAATGGGAAAAAGACAGTCTCTTCAACAAATGATGTTTGGAAAACTGGACAGCAACATGCAAAAGAATAAAATTGGATCATTTTCTTACACCATACACAAAAATAAATTCAAAATGGATGAAAGATCTAATTGTGAGACAGTAAAGCATCAAAGTGGAGAACACAGGTAGCAACCTCTTTGACCTTGGCTGCAGCAACTTCTGACTAGACACGTCTCTGGAGGCAAGGGAAACAAAAGCAAAAATGAACTGTTGGGACTTCATCAAGATAAAAGTCTTCTGCACAGTGAAGGAAACAATCAATAAAACTAAAACGCAGCCTGTGGAATGGGATAAGATGTTTGCAAATGACATATCTGTTAAAGGTTTAGTATCCAAAATATATAAATAACTTATCAAACACAACACCCAAAAAACAAATAATCCAGTTAAGAAATGGGCAGAAGACATGAACAGACATTTTTCCAAACAAGACATAAAGATGACTAAGAGACACATGAAAAGATGCTCAACATCACTCATCATCAGGGAAATACACATCAAAACCACGATGATATACCACCTCACACCTGTCAGAATGGCTAAAATTAACAACATGGGAAACAACAGATGTTGGCGAAGATGTGGAGTAAAGGGAACTCTCTTACACTGTTGGTGGCAATGTAAACTGGTGCAGCTGCTGTGGAGAACAGTATGGAGCCTCCTCAAAAAGTTAAAAATAGAACTACCCTACTACTCAGCATTTGCACTACTAGGTATTTACCCAAAGGATACAAATATACTGATTCGAAGGGGCATGTGCACCCTGATGTTTACAGCAGCATTATCAACTATAGCCAAATTATGGAAAGAGCCCAAATAGCCATGAACTGATGAATGGATAAAGAAAAGGTGGTATATATACACAATGGAATATTACTCAGCCATCAAAAAGAAAGAAATCTTGCCATTTGCAATGACATGAATGGAGCTAGAGTGTATTATGCTAAGCAAAATATGTCAGTCAGAGAAAGGCAAATACCATATGATTTCACTCACATGTGGAATTTACAAAACAGAACAGATGAACTTGGGGGAAAGGGAAAAAGAGAAGGAAGCAAACCATAAGAGACTCTTAAATATAGAGAACAAACAGGGTTAATGGAGGGGGGGGTGGCGATGGTCTAAATGGTTGGTTGGTTGGTATTAAGGAGGGCACTTGTGTTGAGCACTGGGTATTATTTGTAAGTGATGAATCACTAAATTCTACTCCTGAAACCACTATTACCCTATATGTTAACTAACTAGATATGAAATAAAAACTTAAAACCAAAAAAAATCTTTTTCTAGGCCACACATTAAGAGGTAATATAGTTTAGTGGTTTTAGATCATGAGGTCTACAGTCAGTTTGCTTTAATTTGTAGCCTGACTGTACACTTACTGACCATGTGACCCTGGGCAAGTTGAATGTTTTCTATGTCCCAAATTCCTTATCTATGGTAAGGGAATGGTTATAGAACACTTGTGAGAATTAAAGGAGTTAACATATGTACAGTGTTTAACACATAGCCTGACACATATTAAATATTACACGTAAATATTAAATCTTAACATTGTTTTGCACATATTTTGAAAATAGCACTTTTATAGTAATTGTTTCACTTTTAGAGGGTGAGACCTGTGTCAAAGTTTTGTTCAACATAGATCTTGTAAAGTCTTCAGAGTTCATAGGTGGAGGCTCCTTCATGCATTCAGCTACGTGAAGAATTATTTCTGTCGATGTCTTTGCCTTAACATTTTCAGTGATATGGCCTTATGACCTGAGGAGGTAGTATACGGAAAGTGGGTGTGATCTGGGTTGGCACTAAACTCCCATCTGGGAAACAATCCTGGAGGTACAGCCAGAGCAATAAAATGGCAGATCTGTTGTTTTAGTTCCAAAATCATTAGAGGTAACCATTCAAGCATAAAACTAAATTTTCTGCCACTGCAACAGTTTTGGATTCTTTTTTTATCATAAAACTAATTAAGAATGGCAAAGAGATGAAACAGATATTTTAGGGGACGGTGAAAAAGATAGTTTTTTTCTTTTTGTTACCTATAAATTCTGAAACATTCTCCCTTCTATTTATTGTCAACTAATTGACAAATATATATTTCTTATTCTAAAATTTTTAGGTTTTGCTTTTCATAGTTTTCCAATTTTATTGAGAAATAATTGACATATGTCCCTGTATAAGTTTAAGGCATACAGCAGGATGATTTGATTTATATATAGTGAAATTATTACAACAATAGGTTCAGCTAACAGCCATCTCATATACATAAAAAGAAAAGAAACAAAAAAAATGTGTCCTTATGATGTAAACTCATAGGATTTACTCCCTTAATTTTCTTATATATCATACATCAGTGTTAGCTTTAGTCATCATGTTGTACATTCCATCCCTAGGATTTACTTATAACTGCAAGTTTATATCTTTTGACCACCTTCCTTCAATTTCCCTTACCCCTACCCTCCACCTCTAATAACCACAAGTCTCATCTCTTTTTTTATGAGTTTCATTTTTTTAGATTCCACATAATTGAGATCATACAGTATTTATTATCTTTCTCTGTCTGGATTATTTCACTTAACATAATGCCTTGAAAGTCCACCAATGTTGTCACAAATGTTAGGAATTTCTTGTTTTTTTTATAGCTAAATAATATTTCATTGTATATATATGCCACAACTTCTTTTTCCCTTCATCCACTGATGGGCACTTAGGTTGTTTCCATGTCTTGGCTATTGTAAATAATTCTGTTATGAATGTAGGGGTATAGAAATCTTTTGAAGTTAGTGTTTACATTTCCTTTGGATGTATTCCCCAAAGTGGAATTACTGAATCATATGGTAGTTCCATTTTTAATTTTTTCAGGATCTAACATACTATTTTCCGTAATGGCTATACCAATTTACAATCCAACCAACAGTGCATAAGTGTTCCCTTTTCTCCACATCCATGCCAGCATTTGTTATCCCTTGTCTTTTTGATGACGGCCATTCTAAAATGTGTGAGGTAATATCTCTTTATGGTTTTAGTTTGTGTTTCCCTAATGACTAGTGCACATAACTGGCTTTTCATATATCTTCTTTAGAGAAATATCTATTTAAGTCCTTTGTCCATTTTTTGATTGGGTTGTTTAATTGTTGATTTTCTTTCTTTTTTGTTTTCTTCTGGTTTTTTTTTTCTTTTTTTTTTCTGATATTGAATTCTAGGGGTTCTTTTTTTTTTTAAAGATTTTATTTATTTGACAGAGAGAGAGATAGCAAGAGCAGGAACACAAGCAAGGGGAGTGGGAGAGGGAGAAGCAGGCTTCCTGTGGAGCAGGGAGCCTGATGTGGGGCTCGATCCCAGGATCCTGGGATCGTGACCTGAGCCGAAAGCAGGCACTTAACAACTGAGCCACCCAGGTGCCCCGAGTTCTAGGAGTTCTTGATATACTTTAGATATTAATCATTTATCAGATGTATCACTTGCGAATATTTTTTCCCATCCCATAGCTTGTCTCTTCACTTAATTGTTGTGTTTCTTTTTCTGTACAGAAGCTTTTTAGTTTGATGTAGCCCCACTTGTTTATTTTTTATTTTGTTGCTTGTTGCTTTAGATGTCATATCCAAAAAGCATTACCAGAACACATGTCAAAAAGCTTTATTCCTTATAAGAAATAACACAGAAATCATAGGGGAGGGGAGGGAAATCTGAATGGGAAGAAATCAGAGAGGGAGACAAACGAGGAGAGACTTTTGACTCTAGGAAATAAACTGAGGGTTGTGGAAAGGGATGTGGGTGGGAGGATGGTGTAACTGGATGATGGGCATTAAGGAGGGCACGTGATGTGATGAGCACTGGGTGTGATATGCAACTAATGAATCATTGAACACTACATCAAAAAACTAATGATGTACTATATGTTGGCCATTTGAATTTAAAGGAAAAAAGGGGGGAAAAGAGATGAAACTGAAAAAAAAAGCTTTATTCCTATGTTTTCTTCCTAGAAATAAATAAATAAATTAATTAATTAATTAATTAAATTAAATTAAATAAAACCTTTATGGTTTTAGGTCTTACATTTAAGTCTTTGATCTACTTTGAGTTAATTTTTGTGAGTAGTGTAATATGTGGGTCTAGTTTCATTCTTTTATATATGAATTTCCAGTTATCCCAGCACCATTTATTGAAAAGACTGTCTTTTCTCCATTGAGTATTCTTGGCTCTGTTGCCAAATATTAGTTGACTGAATATGCTTGGGTTTATTTCTGGGCTCTCACTTCTATTTCATTGGTCTATTTGTCTGTTTTTATGCCAGTGCCATACTGTTTTGATGATGATAGTTTTATAGTAGTGCTTGAAATCAGGAAGTGTGATGCCTCCTGCTTTATTTCTCAGGATTTCTTTGGGTATTTAGGGTATTTAGGGTCTTTTGTGGTTCCATATAAATTTTAAGAGTTTTTTTTTCTACTTCTATAAAATATGCCATTGGAATTTTGATAGGATTTGAATTGAATCTATGGATCACTTTTGGTAGTATTAACGTTTTGACAATATTAATTCTTCCAATCCATGAACATAGGATACCTCTCCATTTGTGTATTCTTGGATTTCTTTCATCAGTGTCTTGTGGCTTTCGAAGTAGAGCTCTTTCACCTGCTTAGTTTAATGTATTCCAGAGCATTTTATTTTTTTTTGATGCTATTGTAAAAGGTGTCAATTTGTCTCTTTTTCAAAAAATTAATTGTTAGTGTACAGAAACACTACTAATTTTTGTATGTTAATTTTGTATCCTGCAAATTTACTGAATTCATTGATTAGATCTAACAGGTTTTTGGTTGAGTCTTTAAAATTTTCTACATATAAAATCATATCATCTGCAAACAGAGACAATTTTACTTCTTCCTTTCTCATTCTGATACTTTTTATTTTTTTCTTGCCTTATTGCTATAGGTAGAACTTTAGCACTATACTGAATAAAGGTGGTGAGAGTGGGTACCCTTGTCTTGTTCCTGATCTTAGAGGAAAAGCTTCTAACCCTTCACCATTCACTATAATATTAGCTGTTGGCTTGTCATATATGGACTTTATTATGTTTAGGTATTTTCCTTTTATGCTTAATTTGTTAAAAGTTATGTTTTATGTTTATATGTTTATGAATTTTTTTTAATTTTGTCAAATGCCTTTTCTACATCTATTGACAAATATTTTAAACATTATATCTAAACCAAAGTGGTAAGCTCTACTGAAATAAACATCTTCCTCTTTAATATAGTCCTCTAATTCCCTAGCACTTTCTAAAACCATTCATTTTTTATTACATTAGCAGAACTGCAGTAGTACTTAAGTGACATTAAGTTTCAAAAAAGATTATGTAACTAAGACCATGCCATAAAGCCTCTATAAAACACAAATTCAACATTGCACAGGATAGCCTTTACTCTTCTGAAAATGGTACCTCAAGGGGGCTTTCTGAAATATACATCCTTTGAGATAAATCTCACCAGATACTTTAATGGACTCTATTATATTTTAAAGTCTGTTTTCAAGCAAAGGACCTCTCTTTGATAGACATCTATTATTCTCAATTTTACTTTTGGTTTGAATCTATGCTACTTAGAGCACATCCTAGACAACACAATACAATAGGTGATTATTCACCTTTATTCTTGCACTATTCTTTTTGAGTTCTATTAACTTTTTTTTTTTTTTGCACTACTTCACCAGAGTATAATGATCCTGACATGGAAAAGAAGGGATAAAATATACTTAACTCAATTAAGCTTTACTATTTAGTTGTCATCTCACTTCAGAGCATGTGCTATATGTAAATGTGGCATATGTTGATGGTAATACTTAACAGAAGATCCAAGATTTTCAAGTAATAGAATTTAGGGTCTTATGATATAAATATGATTAAATATGTCATCATTGTTAGATTCTTAGATTAAGAAGATTTCACAGCCATAATGAATCAGGATTTCAATCATCTTTTGAAGAAAACCTCATATACTATCCTTGTATAATATCCTGGCCATCAAATTGTTTTATAAATAATAGTTGTTCAATAGTGATTTATTATATAGAAATTGAATGGAATTATAATGTTGAAAAATGTGAAATAGATGAAATTTGTATCTGGAGGGTCATCTCTAGTGAAGAACTAACCATAGGACTCAGGTATTGGACTTAATTAATCATTTACATTTTACCAAAAATCTTAATTAAGACAAAGAATGTAGATAAGCTTATCAAATTTGTGGATGACAGAGCTTGACAAAATAATATACAGCTAAGATTTAATAGGAAAAATCTGACAGGCTAAAATGATAAATCAAAACTATAGTGATGGATTCTACTAAGTTGTAAAAATTAACTGCAAAAGTATTAATGAAGTCCACAATAAAGAAGTTCATCTTTTTCTACTGGTGAGACCACACTGTTAATGTTGGGTTCAGTTGTGGGGGAAATGCCTTTTAAAATTTTTAAAAATTTTAATTCTAGTATAGTTAACATACAGTGTTATATTAGTTTCAGGTGTATAATATAGTGATTCAATAATTCCATACATCACCTAGTGCTCATCATGACAATGCCTTTTAAAAGTGACATGGTCTTTTGAGAAGACTGGGAAGTAAAATGTCTGGAAACTATATAGCAGAGATGGTAGAGGGAACCAAGGAATTTTTGCACAGAGAGAGGAGATAGAAGATATAAGAGAAGCATGGTAATTATCTTCACATATGTGGAATTCTCAGCCCTCTAAATATAGATGTTTAAATTCATCTTTTTCATTCATTCATTCAACAAAGATGTGAGGGCTCTTCATATCCCAGACCCCATTGTAAGCTCTGTAGATACAGAGGTGAACAAGTCAATGTTCCTACCTCATTGGATTTAATTTTCTAATTTTTTTCATCCCTTGCACTTGTCCCATTCTATGCATTATATTTAGGCAATTCCATCTACTCTCATGGTTTTGTTTTATCAACCTCCTATCAGCAATTATGTTAATACCCTGTAAAACTGAATCTTTAGGCAGAGCTCTTCCCTAAAACCTAACTCAGATTTATTCATTTAAGATCATTTATCTGCATCAGGCACTGTTCCATGCACTGGGGATGCAGCATAAAAGAATATATATGCATTACCCTTGCTCTCATGGATTCTACTGTCTACTAGGAGAAATGAATGTTAAATATTGGCACAAATAAATATGAATTAAAAACTAGGAGTTCTAGGAATGAAAATTAGAGAATGCTGTGAGAACAAATAAATGGGGAAGGGGACTTAACCTCCCTAAGCAATAATATGTAAGGTAAGACCTAAAAGATAACTAAACATTAGCCAGACTAAGAGATTAAGAATTAACAATGTTCAGGGTGAGAAAGCAGCCTATGTGAAAACACTGAGATACTGTCTTCCTATAGTTTCTCTCCTTATAAATGGCTCAGAGACAAGTCAACTTTAACATGTCTAAAATTGAACTCGTTTTCTCCCCAAACTGCATCTTCTCCTGTAGTCATCCTCACATTCTTCCTCTTTCTTATATCCTACATGCAGTCCATCAGTCCCTCTGTTCTCCCTTCTAGATAACTCAGTTCTGTCCCCTCTTTCCATCATCTCTATTGCAGCAATCTGAGTTCACACTTTTTATAATCTATCAGCCAAATTCTTGAAGCACTCTCTGATTTTCCTACCAAATTGATTTCCTACTGATTTTCCTACCAAACATTTTTGCTTACCTTACCTTTCTCCTCACAGTTGACAGAATTAAAGTGTTCAAAAATACTATCTTTTGCCCCTAGTTAAAATTCTTCACTAGATTTATATTACCTATGGAGTAAAATAGACACCCCTAAAGAGAGTATTAAGGCCCTTTATGATCTGCCCCTCCCTACTTCTCCAGCTTTATCTCTTATCACTCCTCCTCTAATACCTCTAGACACAATTAAGTGGAAATACTTGTAGCATCCTATTATAACATGTTTCGTTTTATTTAAGTCTTCTAGCATTCCGTTATTTCTCTTCTGTATTTTTCTATTACCTAGAACAATAGTGGGTCCTCAGTAAATGTTGGAAAGAAGGGATATAGGAATAGAAAGAGAATAGAAGGAAGGAAGAAAGGAGAAAGAGAAAGGGAATAAATTCAAGGTGGTATAGAAAAAAAATATTGAATGACAGATTCCTAATAGGCTATTAATGGAAAAATAATGATATATAGGATATAAGTTGTTGATATTTTTATTAAGTTGTATAGGAAAAGAATGCCTCTTTTGGTACTGTAGAGATTTATTACAGAGGTTTTTGGTTTGATTCAGTGTGTCATTCTTTATATTTTACTGATTCTTCGGATTTGCATAGTGTTTTCTTGTATGCAAAGCAAAAAACAATAATAATTTTAGAACTGATAATTTTAGTTCATGTCTCCTCATAACTACACCAAATTAGGAAGACCGATTTTGTATTGCCAAGGTTTCAAAGAGAGGAACTGAGAAACATTAAGAGGTTTTTTTCAGGGACACATAGCTATGTGTCATCAGAGGTAGGACAAAAAGCCAGATCTATTTCTTTTAATCTTGTATTTTTTAAACTAATCAATGTGCCAACATGGTTCTGTTCTCTTAAAGATCTTTTTTTTTTCAATTATTGAGGAAGTTTTTTATTACAATGAATATTTCAACCTGATTTCAAGGAGTGTCTAGTAATCATGTGAAGGGCTAAAATCTGGAAATTCGATACTAAGGAAATTACGTATTTTCTTAATGACAGATGTTTTACCTACAGAAAGAGTGAGATACTAAGGAAAAGAAAGATGAAGAAATCCTTTCCTTTTTTAATATTTTATTTATTTATTTGAGACAGAGAGAGAGAGCATGAGCTGGGGGGAAAGGCAGAGGGAAAGGAGAAACAGACTCCCCACTGAACAGGAAGCCCAATGCAGGGCTTGATCCCAGGATCCTGGGATCATGACCTGAGCTGAAGGCAGATGTCCAACCAACTGAGCCATCCAGCCGCCCCGGAAATCCTTTCCTTTTAATAAGCATTTCTATAATCTCTTAGTATACAATTTAGTAAATAACTATTTTATGAAGTTACAATTATCCTTTACATTTAACGACCATTTGAGATTATACATTATAGTTGTAGAATCTTGGGCTTACTTTCAATTCAGGGTGTTCAAAAAAAGAAGGAATCAATGCTGAATTTTCTTTACCAATTAAGAAGAAAGGAATTATTTTTCCAAATAAATGAAAACATAGCATGCATATTTTATAGAGCGTAAAGGAGATGCTTTTTCTGTCTGTGGAGGTACTTGCCTAATCAGTAAAAGGCAGGTACATTTTTGACACTTTTCAAAAAAAGAAATGACCCACAGAAACATTACTTCCACAGGAAGATTCCAATTTATTCTATTGGAATTTTCTGTACTTTCTGCTCACAATGATTCTGGAACAATGGGAAGCGCTTATCAGAGTTTTTCTCCTTCATGCTATGCCATTGATTCCAAATGTTAATGTCTTAGCTTCAGCCAGGACTAAAATTGGCATGGGTGGTTTCATCCCCTTCTCTTCCCATGGGAATATCACTGCCAGGACTCTTCTAATTCTTCATAAAGTTCCACATGGAGCCTCAGGAAGTGTTTACAGGTGATTAGAGTGAAAGCCTGCTGTTATTCCTTAAGAGGTACCTGCGCTACTTTCTAGGAAAATCCAAAATTAATTTTTAATCAGCAGGTCTGAAGAAGAGCTTTTGGTGTACATAGTGCCCCAAGAAAAATTAGATTTAAATTGCCTTGAAGATCATCACTAATAAAAACAATGAGAACAACAAAATAATATAAAATAAAACAAGACAATGAAATAGTAGAAGTCATGGTATTAGGCTCAAGGACCATATTTTTAAAATATTTCTCATTTATATTGCACCTATCAGGCCAATGCCTCCCTTAGGTGCCTTACATAGAAAAACACAATTTAAATCTAACAACTGAAGTAAAAAGTCTTCAGAACTGTGGTTATATTATCCCTTTCAGAACTCAGACTTTCTTCTAATTCTCCAGCCAGAGAAAAACAATGATAATCATTTTCCCTTCAAAACGCGGACTTATTTTGCAACAAGCTTTGAATATTAGAATTGATGGCAGTAAAGGAGTATTATAAAATTGTCAGTTTCTCTCCTACATAGGGAGAAAGTCTTTGAATCTAGTTAAACTGAGTTGATATCTAGCCATCTTGGTTTTTGAATTACATGAAAAAAATTGTTGTTTTTACATATAGTTGATAATTTTTCATGAATAATTCATTCATTTTTTTTACTTTATGTTAGCCCTCAGAGACAAAGATAAATAAGATGCCTGCCCTAAAGGTATATAGGGCAAGCAAACACAAATTACAAAAGAGCATAAATGCTATAATAGGGAGTAGCACAGGACACTAAGAAAGCATTGAGGAGGTTTTCTAATTTCTATTTGGGAGAAGTCATATTTTTGAAAGTTTAGATAGATTTTAAGTTGAGGACGTGGCTCAAAATTGTTGGTGGTAATGCTAGTATCACCCTTAGACCTAAACAAAAGAAGCTCTCTGCCCCAGATTCAGGACCCTGCCCTAGCCCTACTGTAGCTGCACCTGTTCCCACGGGGTGAGAGGTCTGCAACTGTGTGCTTACCTGGAATATGTGCCATCTCCTAGACTGCTCAAGTTAGTCAAGACCCTAGAATTCCTTGCTTAAATGGTACTCAATCTACTTCCATAGTCTAATCAGGCCTCCTGAATGTTTGTGGCAAGTATGGATAAAGCTTTGTTTTACAGGATGGAGTGTCTACGCTCATACACACATGTGAAAATAAATGAAGATAAGTGAGAACAAACAGAGCCCATTTATTCAGAGCTTGCTTTAGCAGATGAGTCAGTTACCTTCACTTGTGTTTGGCAGTGACTCAAAGGTAGGCAAGGAGTGGGAAAACTTAATAGTGAAAAAAAGGGAAGATTTCAAGCGTGCTCTGATGGGAGGTTGTTGGTATGAGGAAGTTTTTAGATGTGTTAATTAGAAGCAGGGCATCCTAACTGATTGGTTTGGGGAGCATATTTGGCTTTCTCTAGTTGGTTCTGTATAAAAAGTGCATGTGTGGGGTGCTAAAACTTGACGATGCTGGCAGTTATTAATCAAGTACTGACCATTTGGTGCTGATTGCTGCAGAGTTTGTGGTTTGGTTTCCCAGGCTAGTTGCTGCAGAGGCTGTGGATTAGTGTTCTATTGTCATGTGTGGTCTGGCCATTTCCATATATATATTTAGTGTCTCACACATGAAATCCCTCAGCTGCTGAATGTAGCTAGTGGTTGGAAGATAAACTTGAAAACTTACACTATCACATTCTTTTTTTATAAAGATTTTATTTATTTATTTGAGAGAGACAGAGATGGCGAGAGAGAGCAGAAGCAGGGAGAAGAGGGAGAAGCAGGCTCCCCACTGAGCAGGGAGCCTGACATGGGGCTCAATCCCAGAATCCTGGGATTGTGACCTGAGTGAAGGCAGATGCTTTAACGGCCTGAGCCACCCAGGCACCCCTACACTACCACATTCTTATATGGAATTCCATGGAATCTGGAAATTCTCATTTGAGCCTGTCCTTCCAGATCTTTATGCAGGTGTATTTGTCAACACAGGAGAGTAGAATATATTTTATTTAATATTTGATATGTTAGTATCTTGATTTATACATTTTAAATATCTATACATATGTTATATGAGCTTGCATGTTTACTTTGACTTTGGGCTCACAAACATTAAGGGCAGGCTTGGCAAATGTACAAATTATTTCTTCCATTGGTTTCTGACTTACACGAATTCTCGCATTTAGTGCAATCTACAGAAGATAATGCTAAAGGTCAGGCCAAAGATTCTGGCTAAAAATGTTCTTTAAGTATAGTTTTCCAGCAACTAAATAATAAATAATAATAACATAGCCAGGATAGCTGGGAAACCGCAGCTATAAAATACCCATGCAGTTAGGAATAAGTTTGACACCATTATTAAATTCATTGTTCCAATAGTCTGGATGCATTTGTTTTATTAATTTAGTTTTATTTGGGTATAAGATTAATTGTATCATTTTCTTTTTTGAAAAATATCTGCTCGCTTCCCTGTGCCTCCAAGATTAAGTCAAGGCTTGTTAGCTATTTGCATGTTATTGTCCTGCTTGGAAGAGAAAGCCGCCTAATTAGGAATTTTTACCTTGACCCTCACTACACATGTGCAATTGTTCACTTGTGTGACTGTTTTGTCATATTTATGTCAGTTCTCTCTGACCTTGATGATCAGTCATTGTCCCCAAACACACTTAGCTAATTTGTGGTTGGTATTCACTGCTTTGAACAAATTGGGAGGCTGGAATTGATTATTTTGTTATTAATTTATCTATTTTGCAGCATAAAGGTATACAAATTTAGGATTAAAACCTTAGTTCAAAACTTAGACCCTGTAAATATAACCTAACCCCATGTCTTCTAAAACCCAGGTCTGTTATCTGACTCTCCATCACTCTTTCCATATCTCATGAGAACTTGATTTTTGGAAAATATCAAATCAATGTACTTTTAGCATATTGCTCAAAGGTGTATACACTCTAAATCAAGTTATGTGTAGTAATGCCCTGTCAGCGATGTGAAACACTGAGATATAGGCAGAAATATTGAGAGGCTAAACATATAATTCTAGAGAAAGCTTCAAATTATTCTGGATTCACCTAAAAATTCACCTTTAAGACTTTTCCTCAAAATTCCAAATTTGTCCTTGCTGGAATAGAAAGCAAGATGAACAGAAAACTCTTCCTATTTAGGTTTTTTTTTTTTACAAATAATCATAAAAATGGAATTAGTGTATATAATAAATAGAAAGTTGTCTACCAGGCAGAGAAGAAGTGAATTTTCCTGCTAGGAAACTTGGAAAATAATCCTGAACGCAAGCAGAATGCAAACAGAAAACCCCAGATGTGGGAAATTGCCAGCCATTATTTCTTCAAATATTTTCTTTGCATTAGCTAACTCTTTCTCATCTCCTTCAGGAGATTTAATGGCACAAGGGCTAGATATTTTGTTATTGTTCCACAGGTTCCTGAGTCTCTATTTTTTCATCATTTATCTCTCAGTTTTTCAGATTTCTATTGATCTATCTTCAAGGTCACAGACTTCATCTCCATTCTGAGATAGAACCTACAGATTTAAATTTTTTATTACAGGTCTTGTATTTTTTCAGTTCTATTATTTATATTTGGTTCTCTTTTTAAAATAATTTCTATATGTCTGCTGAAAACTTCTCTTTCTAATTATTTCAAGAGTGTCATATTCATCTCATGAAAGATGGCTATAATAGCTGCTTTAAAGTATTTGGTAATTCTAATATCTTGGTCATCTTGGGGTTGGCATTTATATTTTACCTTTAGAATTGGTTATACTTTTCTGGTTCTTTGTATGTTGAGTAATTCTGGATAGTATCTTGAACATTTTGGAAATTATGTTATGAGATTCTGGGTTTTGTTAAAATCCTTTAGAGAATGTTGGTTTTTGTTTGTTTTAGGAGAGAGTCAATCCAGTTAGGATGAAATCAATATTCTGTCTATCTTGACTTCAGTGGGTAGCTTTAATGTCAGTTCAGTGTACAAGCATTTGCCATATTCTTTGGGCCAACCCTTTCACATGAACCGCTCAAGGGTTCATCTGAGATTTGGGTGGTAGTTAATATTGTACTCCAGTTATCAATGTCTTTCCTTTATTTGTTTGGGTTTTTTCTACACATGCACAACTTGAGAATGAGTTTGGGACATGTGTCAGTTTATACATAAAATTAGAGAAGCCCTCTAGCCATCTTTCCCCTTCCCAAGGTTTTCCTCATACTTTCTAGATTCCAGAGGACCATTTCTTTTGCCCTCTGGCTAGAAATCTGAGATTTCTCTGACAAATTTAGCCCCCAGCCCTGTCATACATTTCTGCAACACAGAGCCTGTTCTTCCACTGAAATAAGGAAAATAAAGGTAACATATGGTAGAATTTTTCCCTTCACATTTACCTAACAGCAGTCTCTTTCCAAGTTTCTCTATCCAAAGAAATGGGTTTTCTCTTTACAGTCTTAGGGAACCCCTGTGCCACCATTGCAATTTGACTGTAGCTGCCTCAGGACAAGGCTAGGAGAGAGAAAATAAAAAGAGGGGAATTCCCACATACTCTTCAGTTTACAAGGCCCATTTTCTGGTCCTCTTCAGAAAGATAGTTTCTCTCATAGTTTTTGCTGTCTACAGCTGATGTATACTCCCTTTATAAAGCCTGTTTTGTTCCACTGCTGGGAGACAGCGGGGAAAAAAATCCAGGGAACCACCATAGTTGAAAGATCACTCTTCTTTTGACTTTTCTCTCCAATCTGCCTGCTACATTTTTTGTTTTTACTTTTCAGAATGCACATGTGGCTTTCTGCATTTTTTTTGAGTTTTCAGTTGTAATCAATGGGAAAATAGGCTATAGTGGGTTTATTCCATTTTGACCAAAACAAAAAGTTGTAGGTATATTTTAATATATTAATCTCAAGGAATATACCCCAAATTCCTACTATGATGTTGTTTCTCATAAAAATAACTTGTAGCATTACTGGTATTCATACAATATTTGTTTTTAGTTTTTATTTAAATTCCAGTTAGTTAACATACAGTGTAATACTAGTTTCAGGTTTACAATATAGTGATTCAACATTTCCATACAACACCCAGTACTCATCACAACAATTGCACTTCTTTTTTTTTTTAAGATTTTTTTTTAAGATTTTTATTTATTTATTTGACACAAAGAGAGAGAGAGAGCGAGAGAGGGAACACAAGCAGGGGGAGTGGGAGAGGGAGAAGCAGGCTTCCCGCAGAGCAGGGAGCCCTATGCGGGGCTCAATCCCAGGTCCCTGGAATCATGACCTGAGCCAAAGGCAGACGCTTAACGACTGAGCCACCCAGGTGCCCCAACAATTGCACTTCTTAATCCCTATCACCTGTTTAACCCATCCTCTCACCCACCTCCCCTCTGGTAACCATCAGTTTGTACCCTATAGTTAAGAGTATGTTTCTTGGTTTGTCTTTCTCTCTCTTTTTTTCCCCTTTGCTTATTTGCTTTGTTTCTTAAATTCCACATATGAGTGAAATTATATGGTATTTGTCTTTCTCTGACTGATTTATTTTACTTAGCATAATACTCTCTAGGTCCATCCTTGTTATTGCAAATGGCAAGATTTCATTCTTTTTATAATATTCCATTATATATGTATATATATTTACATATATATTTATATGTATGTATTATACACACACGCACACACACACACACACAACTTCTTTATCCATTCATCAGTCAGTGGACATTTGGGCTATGTCCATAATTTGGCTATTATAGGAAATGCTACTATAAACATCAGGGTGCATGTATTCCTTAAAATTAGTATTTTTTATTCTTTGGGTAAGTAGTAGTGCAATTGCTGGATTGTAGGGTAGTTCTACATTTAACTTTCAGAAGGAAACTCCACACTGTTTCCCATGCTGGCTGCACCAGTTTGCATTCCCACCAACAGTGCAGGAGGGACCCCCTTTCTCCACATCCTCAAAAACAACAACTGTTGTTTCTTGTGTGGTTGGCTTTAGGATTCTGACAGGTATGAGGTGATATCTCATTGTAGTTTTGATTTGTATTTCCCTGATAATGAGTGATATTGGGCATCTTTTCATGTATCTGTTGGCCATCTGTACGTCTTCTTTGTTTTTTTTTAAGATTTTATTTATTTATTTGACAGAGAGAGAGATAGGGAGAGCAGGAACACAAGCAGGGGGAGTGGGAGAGGGAGAAGCAGGTTTCCTGCCAAGCAGGGAGCCTGACGTGGGGCTCAATCCTAGGACTCTGGGGTCATGACCCGAGCTGAAGTCAGACACTTAACAACTGACCCACCCAGGCACCCTGTATGTCTTCTTTGGAAAAATATCTATTCATGTCTTCTGCCCATTTTTTAATTGGATTATTCACTTGGGGTGTATTGAGTTTTATAAGGTCTTTATATATTTTGGATACTAATCCTTTATCAGATTAGTCATTTGCAAATATCTTCTTCCATTCCAAAGATTGCCTTTTAGTTTTGTTGATTGTTTCTTTTGCTGTGCAGAAGCTTTTTATTTATTTATTTATATTTAAATTCAATTAGCCAACATATAGTACATCATTAGTTTCAGATGTAGTGTTCAGTAACAACAGCTTTTTATTTTTTTAATTTTTTTCTTCATACACTTATTTTTTTTAATTTTTTAAATTATTATGTTCTGGGGTGCTTGGGTGGCTCAGTTGGTTAAGCAGCTGCCTTGGGCTCAGGTCATGATCCCGGGGTCCTGGGATCAAGCCCCACGTCAGGGTACCTGCTTGGTGGGGAGCCTGCTTCTCCCTCTTCCTCTGCCTGCCTCTCTACCTACTTGTGCTCTCTCTGTGTCAAATAAATAAAATCTTTAAAAAAATTATTATGGCTCAGTGGTTAAGTGTTGGCCTTCGGCTCAGGTCATGATCCCAGGGTCCTGGGATTGAGCCCCGCATCGGGCTCCCTGCTCTGCGGGAAAGCCTGCTTCTCCCTCTCCCACTCCCCCTGCTTGTGTTCCCTTTCTCGCTGTGTCTGTCTGTCAAATAAATAAATAAAATCTTTAAAAAAATTATTATGTTCAATTAGCAACAGAAGCGTTTTATTTTGATGTAGTCCCAATAATTTATTTTTGCTTTTTTTTTTTTTTTAAAGATTTTATTTATTTATTTGACAGAGAGAGACACAGCGAGAGAGGGAACACAAGCAGGGGGAGTGGGAGAGGGAGAAGCAGGCCCCCCGCGGAGCAGGGAGCCCGACGTGGGGCTCGATCCCAGGACCTCGGGATCATGACCTGAGCCGAAGGCAGACACTTAATGACTGAGCCACCCAGGCGCCCCTTATTTTTGCTTTTGTTTCCCTTTCTTCAGGAAACATATCTAGTAATAAGTTGCTATGGCTGATGTCAAAGATGTTACTGCCTGTGTTCTCCTCTAGAATTCTAATGGTTTCATGTCTCTCATTTAGGACATGTAATGTTTCTCATCCATTTTGAATTTGTTTTTGTGGATGGTGTAAGAAAGTGGTCCAGTTTCATTCTTTTGCATGTTGCTGTCCAGTTTTCCCAACACCATTTGTTGAAGAGACTGTCTTTCTCCCCTTGGACATCCTTTCCTACTTTATTGAAGATTAATTGACCATATAGTTGTGGATTCATTTCTATTCTGTTCCATTGATCTATGTGTCTGTTTTTGTGCCAGTACCATACTGTCTTGATGACTACAGCTTTGTAATATAACTTGAAATCCAGAATTATGATGCTTCTAGCTTTGCTTTGCTTTTCAAGATTGATTTGGCCATTTGGAGTCTTTTGTGATTCCATACAAATATTAGGACTGTTCTAATTCTGTGAAAAATGTTGTTGGTATTTTGATAGGGATTGCATTAAATGTTTAGATGGCTTTGTGTAGTATAGACATTTTAACAATGTTTGTTGTTCCAATCTATGAGCATGGAATATTTTTCCATTTCTTTGTGTCCTCTTAAATTTCCTTCATAAGTGTTCTATAGTTTTCAGCGTACAGATCTTTTACTTCTGTGGTTAGGTTTATTCCTAGGTATCTTATGGCTTTTGGTACAATTGTAAATGAGATTGATTTCTTACTTTCTCTTTCTGCTGCTTTATTATTTGTGTATAGAAATGCAACAAATTTCTGTATGTTGATTTTGTATCCTGCAACTTAAGTCTAGCAATTTTTGGTGGAGTCTTTCAAGTTTTCCATATAGAGTATAATGTCATCTGCAAATAGTGAAAGTTTTATTTCTTCCTTACTGAATTGTTTGCCTTTTATTTCTTTTTGTTGTCTGATTTCTGTGGCTAGAACATCCAGTACTGTATTAAATAAAAGTGGTGAGAGTGAGCATCCCTGTCTTATTCCTAACTGTAAAGGAAAAGCTCACAGTTTTTACTTATTGAGGATGATATTAGCTATGGGTTTTCCTATAGGCCTTTATGATGTTGAGGTATATTCCTTCTAAACTTACTTTGTTGAGGGTTTTTATCATGAATGGATGTGTACTTTGTCAAATGCTTTTTGTTCATTATTTAAATGATCATATGGTTCTTGTCCTTTCTTTTATTAATGTAGTGTATCACATTGATTGATTTGTGAATATTGAACCACCATTGCAGCCCAGGAATAAATCCCACTTGATCACGGTGAATGATTCTTTTAATGTATTGTTGGATTCATCTGCTAGTATTTTATTGAGAATTTTTGCATCCATGTTCATCAGGAATATGGGCCTGTACTTCTCTTTTTTAGTGGAGTCTTTATCTGATTTTGGTATCAGGGTAATGCTGGCCTCATAGAATGAATTTAGAAGTTTTCCTTCCTTTTCTATTTTTTTTTAGAATAGTTTGAGAAGAATAGGTATTAACTCTTCTTTAAATGTTTGGTAGAATTCCTCTATGAAGCCACCCCTGGACTTTGTTGGGAGTTTGGGGTTACTGATTCAATTTCTTTGTTAGTTATCAGTGTGTTAAAGTTTTTTATTTCTTCCTGACTCAGTTTTGGTAGTTTATATGTTTCTAGGAATTTGTTGGCATATAGTTTTTCATAATATTCTCTCATCATTATCTGTATTTCTCTGGTGTTGGTTGTTATTTCTCCTCTCTCATTTGTGATTTTATTCACTTGGGTCCTTTCTCTTTTCTTTTTGGTAAGTCTGGCTAGGGGGTTATCAATTTTATTAATTCTTTCAAAGACCAACTCCTGGTTTCATTGATCTGTTCTATTGGTTTTTTGTGTTTGTTTGTTTTTTTTAGTTTCTATATCATTTATTTCTGCTCTAATCTTTATCATTTCCCTTCTTCTGCTGGCTTTGGACTTTGTTTGCTCTTCCCTTTCTGGCTCCTTTAAGTGTAAGTTTAGGTTGTTTATTTGAGATTTTTCTTTCTTCTTGGGGTAGGACTGTATTTCAATGAACTTTTCTCTTAGAACCACTTTTGCTGCATCCCAAAGGTTTTAGACTATTGTGTTCTCATTTTCATTTGCTTCCATGTATTTTTTTTAAAGATTTTATTTACTTATTCATGAGACACAGAGAGAGAGAGAGAGAGAGAGAGAGAGAGAGAGATAGGCAGGCTCCCTATGGAGCAGGGAGCCTGATGCGGGACTCAATCCCAGGACCCCGGGATCATAACCTGAGCTGAAGGCAGATGCTTAACCGACTGAGCCACCCAGGCAACCTCCATGTATTTTTTTATTTCTTCTTTGATTTCCTGGTTAACCCATTCATTGTTTAGTAGCATGTTGTTTAATTTCATGTATTTGTGGTCTTTCTAATTTTTTTTCTTGTGGTTGACTTCTTTTTTTTCTTGTAGTTTCATAGCATTGTGGTCAGAATATATGCATGGTATGATCTCAATTTTTGTACTTGTTGAGGCCTGATTTGTGACCTAGTATGGGATCTATTCTGGAGAATGTTTCATGTGCACTTGAAAAGAATGTATCTGTTAAGTCCATCTGGTCCAATTTGTCATTTAAAGCCATTGTTTCCTTGTTGATTTTCTGTTTAGATGATCTGTCCATTGATATAATTGGGGTGTTAAAGTCCCCTGCTATTATTTTATTATTATCAATGAGTTCCTTATGCTTATTATTATTTTTTTAAATATTTAGGTGCTCCCATGTTGGGTGCATACATATTTACAATTGTTATATCATTTGTTGGCTAGACCCCTTTATTGTGATATAGTATATTTCTTCATCTCTTCTTACAGTATTTGGTTTAAAGTCTAGTTTGTCCAATACAAGTATCGCTACCCTGGCTTTTTTTTGATATGTATTTTCATGATAAATGTTTCTCTTTCTCCTCCCTTTCAATCTGCAGGTGTGTTTAGGTCTAAAATGAGTCTTTTATAGGTAGCATACAGATAGTTTTTTTTTTTTTTTTATCCATTCTGACACCCTATGTCTTTTGATTGGAGCACTTAAATGAATTTACATTCAGAGTAATTATTGATAGATATGTTTTAGTGCCAATTTATTACTTGTTTTGTTCTTATTTCTGTAGATTTTCTCTGTTCCAATCTTTGTTACATTTGATCTTTCCTTTCCACTCAAAAGAGTCCCCTTTAGTATTTCTTAGAGGGTTGGTTTAGTGGTTATGAAGTCCTTTAGTTTTTGTTTGTCTGGGAAACTCTATCTTTCTACCTATTCTGAATGATATCTTTGCTGGATAGGTTATTATTGGGCGCAGATTTTTCCCAGTCAGCAATTTGAATATATCATGCCACTATCTTCTGCTTGCCAAGTTTCTGTTGAGAAATTTGCAGCTAGCTTTATGGGTCTTCTGTAGTATGTTAAGGACTACTTTTGTCTTGCTGCTTTTAAGATTTTTTTTCTTTATCACTATATTTTGCAAATTTATTGTGATGTGTCTTGGTGTTGTCCTGTTTTTCTTGATTTTGATGGGCGTTCTCTGTGCCTCCTGGATCTGGATATCTGTTTCCATCCCCTGTTTAGGGAAGTTTTCAGCTATTATTTCCTCAAATGAATTTTCTGCCCCCTTTTCTTTCTCTTCTTCTGGGAACTCTTATACTATGAATGTTATTATGTTTCATGGAGTCACTGAGTTTCCCAAGTCTATTCTCACATTGAATAATTCTTTCTTTTATTCAGCTTATTTATTCTCCATTATTTTTTCTTCTATGTCACTAATTTGTTCTTCTGCTTCTTCTAGCCTTCTGTTCATTGCATTCAGCCTGTTTCCAATCTGAGGTATTGCATTTTTCATTTCTAACTAATGCTTTTTTAACTTTTTTATCTCTGTGGTTAGGGTCTCCCTGACATCATTCTTTCTTTTCCCAAGGCCATCAAGTACCCTTTTTTTTTTAAAAAAGATTTTATTTATTTTGACAGAGAGAGAGTGTACAAGCAGGCAGAGCAGCAGAGGGAGAGGGAGAAGCAGGCTCTCCATGGAGCAGGGAGCCTGATGAGGGGCTCGATCCCAGGACCCTGGGATAATGTCCTGAATGGAAGGCAGACTCTTAATGACTGAGCCACCCAGGCGCCCAAGGCCATTGAGTATCCTTATGGTTATTGCTTTAAATTCTCCATCAGGCATTTTACTTATATCTGTTTTGCTTAGATCTCTGGGCATGACCTTATCTTGCTCTTTCATTTGGGATGAATTCTTCCATCTTGGCATTTTGTCTAAGTTTCTGTCTTCTTCTGTTTGTTATAAAAGCCTGTTATGTTTCCTGCTCCCAAGAGTAATGGCTTTATGAAGAAGAGGTCATATAGTGTCCAGGCCCTGGTGCTTCAAGGAGTGTCTTTGGCATGTACTTCATATAGTCTCCTGCTGTGTTTTGGCTGCTCTCTTCCTCAGGTCAGTTGTCTTCAGAGGTTCTCCTTTCCTGCAGTGGGCAGTGTTTGGACCTTGGCCAGAGTGTGGCGAGTTTTAACTAGATGTGCTCTGGTCTGCTTGTTAAATGAGGCCTGATGCTGCTTTCACTAAACTGAGGCTCTGAAGAACTCTCTGGTTGGGAGATGTGGTGTGGGCACAGGTTTGTGCTGGTCTTCTGGGGAAGGGGCCTGCCACACTGGGACTGAAGCAAGCTTGACCAAAGTGGCCATCCTGACAGAATGCAGAGGTGTAGGATTTGTTGTAAACAAGTTAAACAGTCAGTGTCCATGCTGAGTTCCTTCCCACTGGTGGCTCTGTTTATGCTGAGGTGCAGGAGAAGGAAATGGTGCAGACAGCTCCTTTGTCCCTGAAGAGGCCTCTCTGGAATGTTGCCTCTCAGGGACACTCTAAGAAGAGTGAATATTTTCCCCTTGGTGTGCGCCAGGCATTCTTCAGGTTGCTGTTTCCATGCCCTCTGCCCCTGGGTTGTTTGCCTGCCTTTTTTCTAGGAGTAGGGCAGTGCCCTCAGGACTATACCAGCCAAGTCCACTCACTTTTAAAACTCTAATCTTTAAGTCCCTCTGGTTGCAAGAACTCAGGAAAATCAGCCTCTCTCATTCTTCCAGCCAATTGCTTTGGGGGAATGTTCTCCTTGTGCCCTGCACGCTCTTCTCTCTCTCATCTTTCTCTGCAACTGGGGCTCCCTCTCCTCCGCAGCACCTACAATCTGTTTCTCCCATAAACCACATCTCTGCACTTCTTACCCTCTTCCATGTGGCTTCTTCTCTCCTTTTAGTTGTGGAGTTTGTTCTGTCAGTCTTCAGGTTTATTTCTGGAGTATTTAGAATGATTTGATAGTTATCTACTTGTGTTCGAGGGATGAGATGAACCTAGGGTCCTCCTACTCCTCCACCATCTTTTCTCCCACCCCTACTTTTTGCCATTTTAATTAATATGCATTTTAATATGAACCTCCTTGAGTTGAACTTCTGGGGGTATCTCTGAGCCTCCTGGATCTAGATATGTGTTTCCTTATCCATTGTAAGGAGTTTTCAGGTAGTGTTTCTTCAAATAAATTTTCTGCCTTTTTAGTCTCTCTTCTTCTTCTGGCATCCCTATAATATGAATGTAATTAGGGTTGCTAGAGTCATTTATTTCCCTAAGTCTATTGTCATTTTGCATATTTTTTTTCTCTTATTTGTTCAGCTTCATTACTTTCCATTACTCTGCCTTCCTGGCCATTAATTCATTCCTCTGTTTCTTCTAACATGCTATTTATTCCATCAAGTGTATTTTAAATTTCACTTACTGTGTTCTTTATCTCTGCTTGTTTCTTTTTTTATCTCTTTGTTAATGGTGTCACTGATATTTTTTTCTCCAGTCCAGCGAGTATCTTTATGATCACTAGTTTAAATTTTTTATCAGGCATATTTCTTATAACCATTTTGCTTAGGTTCTTTGCTGTGGTTTTGTCCTGTTCTTTCATTTGGGTCATATTCCTCTGTCTCCTTATCTTGTCTAACTCTCTGTGTCAGTTTCTCTGTGTTAGGAAAGTCAGCTACGTCTTGTGCTCTTGAAGGTATAGCAGCCTAATGAAGAAGAGGTCCTGTAGTTCCCTGCAGTGCAATGTCCCTTGTTCCCCAAGGCCTGGTGCTTCAGGGAGTGTCTGCTGTGTGTTGCATGTGCCCTTCTGCTGAGTCCTGGCTTCTTTTTCTTTCAGTCTGGTTGTCTGCAGAGGCTCCCTTTTCTTCTTGGTCCCTGACTGGGTGGGGTGCATTTTAACAAGGTGTACACTGGTCTGCTTGGGAAATGAGACCTACCACCATTGCCACCACTGGAACCAAGGCCCTACAAAACACGTGGGTCAGAAGAAGTGATGTTCATTGTGTTTGCACTGGTCTTCTTGGGGAAGGGCACCACAGCCCTGGGACTGAGGCAAGTATTATTGGAAAGGGCAGATGCACTGAAGCATGGGGGGTGGGCCTGCTGTAAGCAAGTTAGGTAGGGAGTGTAAGCTCTGTGCTGATTCCTGTAGGTAGCCATGTGCATGCTGAGGGGTGGGGGAAGGAAATGGCACAAGCTAGCTCCTTTGTTCCTGGAGGGATCTCCCTGTGATTCCTGTGTCTCCAGACAATTTCTGAGATGAGTAAATCACTCTCCCTCCTTTGTGCCTCAGGTGTTTTTCAAACTATTGTTTCTATGCTGTATATCTGCTGGCTGTCTGACTTTCTGTCTCTTTAAGTGTAGGGAATCAGCTTTTTATGCCCTCTCGTTGATTTTTTAAACTCTAGGCTTTAAGTTCTGCTGATTATAAGAGCTAAAGAACTTTGGCACCTCTTTCTTTTGAAGCCAAATATAATGGGGATTCATCATGAGCTCCACCACATGATAGTCTATTTCTTGCCCTTCTCTGTGCTACTGGCTCCCTCCTGACCGAGGATGGCCAAAGTGTTTTTACTCCCCAACTGCATCTCCAGCCTTCTTACCTTTATCAATGTGGCCTCTCCCATACCTTTAGTTGTGAAGTTTGTTCTGCCAGTCTTCCAGTTGTTTTCTGGGATATTTAAGCTAATGTGAATGTTATCTAGTTGTATCCATCTAATGAGACATGCTTAGGGTCCTCCTACTCTGCCATCTTCCCAGCCTACTTATTCATGTATTTGAGGAATTGTTACTATCAGCATACTCTTTTAGTATTGATAACTCATTACGTTTTGGTCAAATTTCCACTTCCACTTACTATTATTTTCTTTCTGCTTGAAGAATTTGTCTTTAATAATTCTTTTAGTGGTGATCTATTGACAATTATTCTATCAGCTTTTGTCTACAAAATTCTATATTTCATCTTCATATTTTTAAGATATATTTTTGATAGGCATATAAATTTAGGGTTTTTTTCTTTCAATATTTTGATGATGGTTCTCCCTTGTCATCTGACTTGTAAAGTTTCTTATGAGAAGTTTGCTGTTAATCTTATTGTTGTTACCCTCCTTGTAAATTTCTTTTAATTAGCTGCCTTTAAGATTTTATCTTTATCACTGTTATTTCTAGCAATTTAGTTATTAGTAGCATTGGTATGATTTTTCTCTATATTTAGTTTACATGGGATTCATTAAGAACTTGGAGTTTGAGCTTATTACTGTAATCAAATTTGGAAAAAATAAACTTTGACTATTATTTCTTCAATATTTTTTCTATAATCCTCTTTCCCAGATACATCTTGAGACTTCAACATCATGTATGTCTGTCAGACCATTTGATATCATTCTGCCCAAGTCACTGATGCTCTGTTTGCTTTTTTTGGTCTTTTTGTATCTCCACACTTCTTTATGGCTAGTTTATATTGCTGTCTTCAAATTAATCTCTTCTTCAGCTTTATCTAATGTGCTATTAATCTCATCCAGTATTTCAGATACTGTATTTAAAAGTGTTATTTTTGTTTTTTAAAAGTCTTCCATTTAAAAGTCTTCCATTTTTCTTTTTATTATGTTCATGGTTTCTTCTACATTCTTGAATATATGAAATATATTTGGAGTGGCTTTTTGTCTACTACATCTATTATTTTTCTCATTTCTGGCACTGTATTTATTGGTTGATTTTCCTTCTAGTTCTGGGTCATATTTTCTCTTTTTTTGAATTCCTGATTTTTTTAAATTGGGTAACAAATATAATTTTTATATTATTGGATGCTGGATTTTGTTAAATTTATTTAAAGAGCATTGGACTTTATTCTGGCTGGCAGTTATGTTAATTGGGAAGTTTTATATTTTCAAGGCTTATTTTTATGGTACTTTAGGGAATACCCAAGGTTATCTTCAATATAATGCTATTTTTTCCCATTCTAAGGCAATAAATTTCTGAGAATTCTGCCTGATGCTCTGTGTATGAGAATTCCTCACCATTCTGGCTTGCAGAAATACAAACTACTCTCAGGCCTTGTATGAGTTTCAGAAAATGTGTAGCTTACTGTTCTTCACTGATTGTTTTCTCATCCTCATGGAGATCCAACTCATACCATCCTAGACCAGTGTTCAGCCAAATATTTGAGCAAACTCCTCTGCAGATCTTCAGAACTATTTTTTTTCTCTCTGTGGAATTCCTTCTTCTAAGATATTTTGCTTTACAATTTCTTTCTTGACACTACAACCCTCCATATTCTGATCTCAATCTCCTCAATTTGGCAAGACTTCAGGGCTCCACTTTGGTTTCAGCTCCCTGTGCTTCAACTTGGAAATTGCTTTCAGGAATTTACCTGGGGCAATTGTGGTGCTCTATTCCTTTGTTTCCTTTCTCCTAGAGATCACTATCTGTGCTTCCCATAGTCAAATATCTTAAAACAGTGTTTTCATGTATTTTACTTGCATCTCACATTGTCCAGAGTTTGAAAGCAATTCCTGTAATAGTTCTTCATGGTTGGAATTAAATATTTCCATCATTTTACTTTTGTTTCATTTTTATATTAAAGTACACTTTTTTAAACAGCATGTAGTTGTTATTTTTAAAACCCAGTCACATAATTTGTGTTGAACTCATTTACATTCAGTGCAATTATTATAATTATATCCGCCATTTTGCTATCTTTTTGTAAATGTCCCATCTGCTCTAGTCCATTTTTTTTCAATTTGCCTATCTTTTTTTTGATCAATTATTTTAATTTACTCCATTTTACCTTCTCTATTAGATTTTTAGCTATATAACATTTTAAATAGTGGTTTTAGTGGTTAATCTAGAGATGGCAATATGCAGGCTTAACTTATTAGGGCCTACCTTAATTACTTTTAATGAACAACACAAGAAACTTAGAACAGTTGAACTCCATTCAATGCTTTTTGTACTATTGATGTTACATATTTTTCCTCTTTGTATGTTATAAACCCCACAATACATTGTTGATTTTGTCACTTTTAACTGTCTATATAATCTTTTATATATTACATATTTACCATTTTTTGGTACCTTTCATTCTTTTCTGCAGTTTAATGATTTCATCTGGGATTATTTTTCTTCATAGTGCCCATTCATTTCCAATGAAAATATTTATATACATGGGACTAACTAAAACTTATTATTTTTTTTTAGAGAAAGAAAGAGCAAAAGAGAGAAAGCAGGGGAGGGGGGCAGAGGGAGAGGGAAAGGGAGAGAATCTTAAGCAGACTCTATGCCCTGTGTGGAGCCAGATGTGGGGCTTGACCTCATGACCTTGAGATCATGACCTGAGCCAAAATCAATAGTTGGATGCTAAACCAACTGAACAAAACAGTTGTCCCTAATTTATTGTTTTTTCATTTATACTATTTTTTGTGTTATTTTTTCTATTATTTTCCTTTTAATTAATTATCTTTTTATTCCATTATTTCCCATCTATGAGTTTCTTTTTTCTACTCTGCTTTTCACTGACTTTTCATTGGTATCTTTTTGCTACTAAAACTCCCAAGGCTCCCATATGGGTTGATGATACTCAGTATTTGTTTTGTTTTGTGCAAACAAAAGAAGAAAAAAGAAAGAATGAGAGTGATCATAAATATAAAACCTATGTAAAGGCATAAATAGAAAAGTTCCAAAATAATTTAAATTGACATTTTGTTTCTACTTTTTTTTTTTTTTTAAGATTTTATTTATTTTTTTGACAGAGAGAGACACAGTCAGAGAGGGAACACAAGCAGGGGGAGTGGGAGAGGGAGAAGCAGGCCTCCTGCGGAGCAAGGAGCCCGATGCGGGACTGTATCCCAGGACCCCAGGATCATGACCTGAGCCGAAGGCAGACGCTTAACCGACTGAGCCACTCAGGCGCCCCTTGTTTCTACTTTTATCTCACATTTTTTAAGGTATCATTAAGGAATATATAATACAATTCATTCAGTTATAGTAAAGCAAACACATTTTTAAAATTTTAGCACCAATTACCTTATCTTTGACAGCTCAGTCACTAGCTTTGTTGAGGAAATCATTTTTATTAATTATTGTTGGGTGGTACACCAGAAAGCTGCATATTTAAAGTTGTGGACAATTTTTAATTAAAAAGTTTAAAGAATCAAATATTTCATTTTGCTCTGGCACCAGAAGATTCATTAGCTTTTTAATAAAAAATGTAGCTGATTGGCAATTATTTAGCTTGACTATCTCAAAATACTCTCTGCAAATGTCTTCGTCCATGAATGTTAATTTGACATTTGAAAGTATATTTGAGGATATTCACATAATTCTTTGATTTGTAATATTCAGGCAATTTTAAGAAGAAGACACTAGGGAGCAGTAAGTTTAAGTTCACTTTTTATATCTGATGATTGTTATAGAGTTTATCTAAGAGATGCTCTACTTGATTTTTTTTAAATTTTATTTTATTATGTTATGTTAGTCACCATACAATGCATCACTAGTTTTCTATTTGATTTTTAATAGAGCTAATATATCATGCAACAATCAGAATAATCATACTGACATTTTGACATGAAAAAATATTTACCAGGAAGAGTGATATTTCTAAAAGAATCTTAAAGAATTATTGTGCCTAAGGGAATGTTCAACTTTAGTTGATGTGACATTTTCAGTGATGAAATTCAAAATTATCACTATACATTTTTCTTAGAAAGTTTTGTGTCATAATAATGTTGATTTCTTTAAATTATTAAAATATGTCATTCCACATTTTAATCTGTTTACACATTTTTGTATTTCGTTTTCATCTATTATCTTTTTCCCCTTTGAAGTAATTCTTTTATTTCACTTAATTCTTGGTGCAGAACCACTGAATTCCTTATAAACTATATAAACATTACTTATGCTCACCATTATTTCCATTTCTCTTTGCTTACCTGGATATATAAAAAATGTATATTTCCCAGCCTTGCAAATTGGGTGGGACCCCATGACTAATTCTGGTTAATTGACTGTGACTGGTGGTAATATGTATCACTTCAAGGCTGACACACTTAGGAGCTAGTGTGTCATGCTCTCTTTACCTGCCAAAATGGACCCTGAAGCATCATGTTGAAATGCATGTGCCATAAAATAAAAGCAGCCTGGAATACTTAGTCACCACATGGAAAATATAAAGTCATGGGGACTTGCAGTAGAATTTGCATGAGCAAGAAATAAACTTGTTTAGTGTTAAGGAAGTGAGATTTTGGTATTACTATCACAGCATAACCTACTGTATCCTGACTGTTATACATCTTAAAGAACTAAGGTATAAACATGAGGTGGGGTGGGAGTATGGAGAGCTTTTTGACATGTCACTCTGCTTCACTCCTTATATCTAATGTGTTGCTAAACTTGTCAACTTTATTTTTATAATTTGATTTTTCTTTTCCATCTTTACATTCACTTCTAAACTCTCTAAATTTTGTCTCAAATTAGATACAAAAGTATAAACACATTATGTGACCAGACAGGGTGACACATATTGTTGTAGGAAAAACAGAGCTTTCAAGCCCAAATTGTTTCATGCTTTTATCACATTGTGCTGTCACCTCAGAGGCTGAAAGTTTATGCTTTATTCCCTACAGAGTTTATAAATATAAAAATAAATATATATGAGATGCAATCCTACATGCTATAAAACCTACTTTAAGAATTGTAAGCTAGTGAAAAATCTATAATTTGGGAAATCAAGACAGTATTAACCACTTGATTGCTCATCTTGACCCATTGATAGGGTCATCTGATTTATATTTTTGAAAAAAAAATTATTAAATAAGTAAAATGTTATCACAATTGCATTTATAAATGAAAACAAAAATCAAGGAAGAAAATAAAATTTACATGGTTTAAGTATTTAGAAATGTTATATGCTTTCAATTACTCTTGCTTCTCTGTTTGTCACTCAGCCAACTGGTATTCTCATGCCATAAGTACCAAGACAGAGAAAAACATAGAAGCTAGTTATTGAAAAGAAATTATCATGTTGCAAATATGTACTATTATATGAAAGGAAGGGCCTGACAATGAGATAGATTAAATGGAGGGGATACATTTTTGCAATACCTCATATATTCCTTAATGTCTCCAAAATTACATTTGCATAAACATCTATTTTACCTTTGTAGGGATGTCTCTCTGCTTTTTACTTCCTTTAATTTAGTAATAATGATTTTATATGTATTTTTATTAAACATTATCACACATCTTATTTCATGAGTAGACACTCCGGGCAAGGAATATACAGAATAAAAGTTGGGTCTTGGGTCTCACACCTCTACATAAATAATTTTATATTTGAGGTTTAAAAAGCAACCTCACTACCATTTCCAAAAGTATTTATTAGACACTTACACAAAGTAATCTAAAGATTATCTCTGACCTCTAAGGGGTACCTGGGTGTCTCAGTCCGTTGAGCATCTGCCTTCAGCTTGGGTCATGATCCCAGGGTCTTGGGATTGAGTCTGGCATCAGGCTCCCTGCTCAGTGGGGAGTCTGCTTTTCCCTCTCCCTCTGCCTCTCTCTCTGTCTCTCATGAATAAATAAATAAAAATCTTAAAAAAAAAAGATTATATCTAACCTCTAAAAATGTAATTTAAAATAAGCAAAATAGGGTGGCTGGGTGGCTCAGTTGGTTAAGCGACTGCCTTCGGCTCAGGTCATGATCCTGGAGTCCCTGGATCGAGTCCCGCATCGGGCTCCCTGCTCTGCAGGGAGTCTGCTTCTCCCTCTGACCCTCCCCCCTCTCATGTGCTCTCTCTCATTCTCTCTCTCTCAAATAAATAAATAAAATCTTTAAAAAAAAATAAGCAAAATAATCATACACATCCCTTTGAGGCCTTACATACAAGTGTTAAGAAACTAAACAGATATGTGATTCTGTCTTTTCTTCATTCCCAAGAAACTACACTTGCCACACTCTTCTAATATTTACCATATTGACCTTTATTTTCTAGTCATTTGTGTGATTTTTCTTATGTCTTCTACTAATCTTTGTGCTTCGTAGAGATTGTATCTAAAATACTTATTAGCAAAGAGCCATTTTAATTGAGAAACTTAAAAATATGTATATTTTCCCTCAAACCATGAAAAAAGGCAAAAAGCCCTCTAAATTATTTATTGGTTAGTTTCATTAATTCATCATTAAATGACAATTTGTAAATTTAATCCATCAAGGTTTATCAGGATATCAAAACAGCTCTATACACTTGAACCACTGATCCCAATCTGCCTACTACAGCAGAGAAATTTGAACCTTTTTATATTGCATGTAAAATTCATTCTGTGTGCATCTATGTTCCTTCCTTGGGAGAAAGGGTCTAAGAGTTTCATAAAATTCTCAAAGTAATGTATGAATCATTAAATACTCTAAAGCCAGAAACATGGTAATCGGTCTTGACCTCTTCCTTACTTTTACCTGTCAAATTCCCATTTATTCAGTAATCAATTTATCTTTCTAAATATCAGTTAAAATTGTGTCTTTCTCTCTGGCCTTACTGCCTTAGTTCAGCCCCTCATCATATCTCTTAACTAGTTTCTCTGCCTCCATTCTTATACCCCTCCATCCCATCCTTCACACTTCTGGAATAATCTATCTAAAAAACAAATCTGATCAAGTAGTTTCACTTCTTAAAACCCTTCAGTGATAACATTTATGTAAAATAAAATGCAAAACTCTCAGAATTGTATAATGGGAACCACACTAGATCAGGGACAAAATTTTCAAGTTCCATTATATAAAGTGGTCTCTTCTGTATTCTTCCTACTGTATTCAACAAGATCATTGTTCTAAATATTAGCTTTGTCCCCTTGAATCAGGTATCTCTTCTTAGGGATCTCTGAGAGTTTCCACTGGCTCAGGACATTATAAAGATCATAAAGTATATTAGAGTAAAAATGAACTAGTATTTAAAATACATAGTGTATGGGCACCTGGGTGATTCAGTCAGTTAAGCATCTGCCTTTGGCTCAGGTCATGATCCCAGGGTCCTGGGATAGAGCCCGGTCCCTGGCTCCCTGCTCAGTGGGGAGCCTGCTTCTCCCTTTCCCTCTGTCTGCAGCTTCCCCTCCTTGTGCTTTCTTTCCCTCTCTCTCTGTCAAATAAATAAATAAAATCTTTAAAAAAAGTTTTTAAAAAAGAAAATAGTTTCCTTCGTGATTATTTTAAACATATAAATATGTTTATATATGTGGGCATCTCCTTTCTCTCTCTCACACACACACTAACACACTCATTTAGGCACAGTGATTTTGAATCAGTAAGAAATCTATAATCAAGATTTGACTATGAGGGGAGGGGTGATTCTGAGAATGTATGGAAAATATACTTCAGATTCATTTTGGCAGAGCTCCTACTCCACTTATATCTGAGATCTACTGAATACAGTTGATGTGTGAAAAATTTGAAAGAGCTATTTCGCTAAACTTTTTTTCTTTTTTTAATTTTATTTTATTATGTTATGTTAATCACCATACATTACATCATTAGTTTTAGATGTAGTGTTCCATGATTCATTGTTTGTGTATAACACCCAGTGCTCCATTCAATACGTGCCCTCTTTAATACCCATCACCAGGCTAACCCATCCCCCCAACTCCCTCCCCTCTAGAACCCTCAGTTCGTTTCTCAGAGTCCATAGTCTCTCATGGTTCATCTCCCGCTCCAATTTCCCCCCCTTCATTTTTCCCTTCCTACTATCTTCTTTTTTTTTTTAACATATAATGTATTATTTGTTTCAGAGGTAAAAGTCTGTGATTCAACAGTCTTATACAATTCACAGTGCTCACCATAGCACATACCCTCCCCAATGTCTATCACCCAGTCACCCAATCCCTCCCACCCCCCACCACTCCAGCAACCCTCAGTTTGTTTCTTGAGATTAAGAATTCCTCATATCCGTGAGATCATATGATACATGTCATTCTCTGATTGACTTATTTCGCTTACCGTAACACCCTCTAGTTCCATCCACGATATTGGACATGGGAAGATTTCGTTTTTTTTGATGGCTGCATAATATTCCATCATATATATATATATATATATATATATATATATATATATATATATATATATATATATATATATCTCACACCTTGTTTTTCCATTCATCTGTTGATGGACATCTTGGCTCTTTCCGTAGTTTGGCTATTGTGGACATTGCTGCTATAAACATCAGGGAGCACATACCCCTTCGGGTCACCACATTTGTATCTTTGGGGTACATACCCAGTAGCGCAATTCCTGGGTCATACAGTAGCTCTATTTTCAACTTTTTGAGGAACCTCCATACTGTTTTCCAGAGCGGTTGTACCAGCTTGCATTCCCACCAGCAGTGTAGAGGGTTCCACTTTCTCCCCATCCTCACCAACATCTGTCGTTTCCTGACTTGTTAATTTTGGCCAATCTGACTGGTGTGAGGTGGTATCTCATTGAGGTTTTGATTTGGATTTCCCTGATGCCGAGCGATGTTGAGCACTTTTTCATGTGTCTGTTGGCCATTTGGATGTCTTCTTTGGAAAAAATGTCTGTTCATGTCGTCTGCCCATTTCTTGATTGGATTCTTTGTTCTTTGGGTGTTAAGTTTGATAAGTTCTTTATAGATCTTGGATACTAACCCTTTATCTGATATGTCATTTGCAAATATCTTCTCCCATTCTGTCGGTTGTCTTTTGGTTTTGTTGACTGTTTCTTTTGCCTTGCAAAAGATTTTATCTTGATGAAGTCCCAATAGTTCATTTTTGCCCTTCCTTCCCTTGCCTTTGGTGATGTGTCTAGGAAAAAATTCCTGCAGCTGAGGTTGAAGAAGTTGCTGCCTGTGTTCTCCTCTAGGATTTTGATGGACTCCTGTCTCACATTTAGGTCTTTCAACCATTTTGAGTCTATTTTTGTGTGTGGTGTAAGGAAATGGTCCAGTTTCATTCTTCTGCATGAGCTGTCCAATTTTCCCAGCACCATTTGTTGAAGAGACTGTCTTTTTTCCATTGGACATTCTTTCCTGCTTTGTTGAAGATTAGTTGACCATAGAGTTGAGAGTCCATTTCTGGGCTCTCTATTCTGTTCCATTGATCTATGTGTCTGTTTTTGTGCCAGCACCATACTGTCTTGATGATTACAGCTTTGTAATAGGGCTGGGAGTCCGGAATTGTGATGCCGCCAGCTTTGCTTTTCCTTTTCATCATTCCTCTGGCTATTCGGGGTCTTTTCTGGTTCCATACAAATTTTAGGATTATTTGTTCCATTTCTTTGAAAAAAGAGGATGGTATCTTGATGGAGATTGCATTGAATGTGTAGATTGCTCTAGGTAGCATTGACATCTTCACAATATTTGTTCTTCCAATCCATGAGCATGGGACGTTTTTCCATTTCTTTGTGTCTTCCTCAATTTCTTTCATGAGTATTTTATAGTTTTCTGAGTACAGATTCTTTGCCTCTTTGGTTAGATTTATTCCTAGGTATCTTATGGTTTTGAGTGCAATTGTAAATGGGATTGACTCCTTAATTTCTCTTTCTTCTGTCTTGTTGTTGGTGTATAGGAATGCCACTGATTTCTGTGCATTGATTTTGTATCCTGTCACTTTACTGAATTCCTGTATGAGTTCTAGCAGTTTGGGGTGGAGTCTTTTGGGTTTTCCACATAAAGTATAATCTGCAAAGAGTGAGAGTTTGACTTCTTCTTTGTCGATTCAGATGCCTTTTATTTCTTTTTGTTGTCTGATTGCTGTGGCTAAGACTTCTAATACTATGTTGAATAGCAGTGGTGATAGTGGACATCCCTGCCGTGTTCCTGACCTTAGAGGGAAAGCTCTCAGTTTTTCCCCATTGAGAATGATATTCGATGTGGGATTTTCATAGATGGCTTTTATGATATTGAGGTATGTACCCTCTATCCCTACACTCTGAAGAGTTTTGATCAAGAAAGGATGCTGTACTTTGTCAAATGATTTTTCTGCATCTATTGAGAGGATCATATGGTTCTTGTTCTTTCTTTTATTAATGTATTGTATCACATTGATTGATTTCGGATGTTGAACCAAACTTGCAGCCCAGGGATAAATCCCACTTGGTCGTGGTGAATAATTCTTTTAATGTACTGTTGGATCTTATTGGCTAGTATTTTGGTGAGAATTTTTGCATCCATGCTCATCAGGGATACTGGTCAGTAATTCTCCTTTTTGATAGGGTCTTTGTCTGGTTTTGGGATCAAGGTAATGGTGGCCTCATAAAACAAGTTTGGAAGTTTTCCTTCCGCTTCTATTTTTTGGAACAATTTCAGAAGAATAGGTATTAATTCTTCTTTAAATGTTTGGTAGAATTCCCCTGGGAAGCCATCTGGCCCTGGGCTTTTGTTTGTTGGGAGATTTTTATTATTGCTTCAATTTCCTTAGTGGTTATAGGTCTGTTCAGGTTTTCTATTTCTTCCTGATTCAGTTTTGGTAGTTGATACATCTCTAGGAATGCATCCATTTCTTCCAGATTATCTAATTTGCTGGCATAGAGTTGCTCATAATATGTTCTTATAATTGTTTTTTATTTCTTTGATGTTGTTTGTGATCTCTCCTCTTACATTCATGCTTTTATTTATTTGGGTCATTTCTCTTTTCTTTTTGATAAGTCTGGCCAGGGGTTTATCACTCTTATTCATTCTTTCAAAGAACCAGCTCCTAGTTTTGTTGATCTGTTCTACTGTTCTTTTGGTTTCTATTTCATTGATTTCTGCTCTGATCTTTATTATCTCTCTTCTCCTGCTGGGTTTAGGCTTTATTTGCTGTTTTTTCTCCAGCTCCTTTAGGTGTAGGGTTAGGTTGTGTATTTGAAATCTTTCTTGATTCTTGAGAAAGGCTTGTATTGCTATACACTTTCCTCTTAGGACCGCCTTTGCTGCGGTCAAAGATTTTGAACAGTTGTGTTTTCATTTTCATTTGTTTCCACGAATTTTTTTAATTCTTCTTTAATTTCCTGGTTGACCCATTCATTCTTTAGTAGGATGCTCTTTAGCCTCCATGTACCTGAGTTCTTTCTGACTTTTCTCTTGTGATTGAGTTCAAGTTTCAAAGCATTGTCGTCCAAAAATATGCAGGGAGTGATCCCAATCTTTTGGTACTGGTTGAGACCTGATTTGTGACCTAGGATGTGATCTATTCTGGAGAATGTTCCATGTGCACTAGAGAAGAATGTGTATTCTGTTTCTTCAGGATGGAATGTTCTGAATATATATCTGAAATCCATTTGGTCCAGGGTGTCATTTCACGTCTTTATATCCTTGTTGATCTTTTGCTTTGATGATCTTTCCATTTCAGTGAGGAGGTTGTTAAAGTCCCCTACTATTATTGTATTGTTGTTGATGTGTTTCTTTGATTTTGTTATTAATTGGCTTATATAATTGGCTGCTCCCATGTTAGCGGCATAGATATTTACAATTGTTAGATCTTCTTGTTGGATAGACCCTTTAAGTAGGATATAGTGTCCTTCCTCATCTCTTATTATAGTCTTTGGTTTAAAATCTAATTTGTCTGATACAAGGATTGCCACCCCAGCTTTCTTTTGGTATCCATTAGCATGGTAAATTGTTTTCCACCTCCTCATTTTAAATCTGGAGGTGTCTTTGGGTCTAAAATGAGTCTCTTGCAGGCAGCATATCGATGGGTCTTGGTTTTTTATCCAATCTGATACCCTCTGTCTTTTGATTGGGGCACTTAGCCCATTTACATTCAGGGTAACTATTGAAAGATATGAATTTAGTCCCATTGTATTGCCTGTAAGGTAACTGTTAATGTATATTGTCTCTATTCCTTTTTGGTCTATGTTACTTTAAGGCTCTCTCTTTGCTTAGAGGACCCCTTTCAATATTTCTTGTAGGGCTGGTTTGGTGTTTGCAAATTCTTTTAGTTTTTGTTTGTCCTGGAAGATTTTTCTCTCTCCTCCTATTTTCAATGACAACCTAGCTGGTTATAGTATTCTTGGCTGCATATGTTTCTCGTTTAGTGCTCTGAATATATCATGCCAGTCCTTTCTGGCCTGCCAGGTCTCTGTGGATAGGTCTGTTGCCAATCTAATGTTTCTACCAATGTAGTTTACATATCTCTTCTCGTGAGCTGCTTTCAGGATTTTCTCTTTGTCTGTGAGACTCCTAAGTTTTACTATTAGATGTCGGGTGTTGACCTATTTTTACTGATTTTGGCAGGGTTCTCTGTGCCTCTTGGATTTTGATGTGTTTCCTTCCCCAAATTAGGGAAGTTCTCTGCTATAAGTTTCTCCAATATACCTTCTGCCCCTTTCTCTCTTTCTTCTTCTTCTGGGATCCCAATTATTCTAATATTGTTTTGTCTTATGGTATCACTTATCTCTCAAATTCTGCCCTTGTGATCCAGTACTTGTTTATCTCTCTTTTTCTCAGATTCCTTATTTTCCATCATTTGATCTTCTATATCACTAATTCTCTCTTCTGCCTCATTTATCCTAACAGAGCCCCCATTTTTTATTGCACCCCATTAATAGCCTTTTTGATTTTGACTTGGTTAGATTTTAGTTCTTTTATTTCTCCAGAAAGGGATTTTCTAGTATCTTCCATGCTTTTTTCAAGCCCAGCTACTATCTTTATAATCGTCATTCTGAACTCTAGTTCCAACATATTACTAATGTCCATATTGATTAGGTCCCTCACAGTTGGTAGTGCCGCTTGTTCTTTTTTTTTTGAGGTGAGTTTTTCCATCTTGTCATTTTGTCCAGAGGAGAATAGATGAGTGAGAGAACAAAATGTTAACAGGGTAACAATGACCCCAGAAAAATATACACTAAACAAATCAGAAGAATCCAGAAAACGGGGAAAAGAAAGGGAAAGAAAGAAAAAAGGAAAAAAGAAAAGAAAAAAAAGAATATGATCAACTATGATCGGGCTGGTGCATAGATCAGTGCCACACATTAGATTTGGGGCATATTTTGGTCTGTTAGAAGAAACTGCCTCCCAAAATTTTAAAGAAAGAAAAACTTATGTATGTACAAAAGTAAGTGTAAATATGATGAAGGGGTGGAATATGACTGTAAAGATGAAAATTATAAAAGATTTTATAAAAGGAATTGTTAAGAAGTTGGTTGTAAAATGAAAGAAGAGATATTTAAAAATAAAAGGGAGGGAATGTAATCAGACAGGAGACTAAAACAAAACCATACACTAGAGATTTAGGGTATAGTTTTGTCTGTTAGAAGAAACTGTATCCCAAAATTTTAAAGAGAGAACCACTTATATATATACCAAAAATAAGGTTAACTACAATGAAGGGATAGAATATGACTCTAAAAATGAAAAATAAAAGAGATTTTTAAAAAAGGGATTGATAAGATTTGGTTGAAAAGGGAAAAAGAAAAATTCAAAAAAAATAGAAAAAAAAAAGAAAATTAAAAAAATTAACTTTGAAAGACTAAAGAATAATGGGGAAAAAAGCCATGAATTCTATGTGCTGTATTCCCCTAGTGCTGGAGTTCTGCCATTCTCATTGATTGGTAAACTTGGTCTTGGCTGTTCTTGCTGATCTTCTCTGGGAGGGGCCTGTTGCAGTGATTCTCAAATGTCTTTGCTGGAGGCGAAATTGGCCCACCCTTGCTGGGGGCCAGGCTAAGTAATCTGCTCGGGTTTGCGGGACCTTTTGTTCCCTGCAAGCTTTCCATACAGATTTGGAAGACGAAAGTGAAAATGGCGGCCTCCCAATCTCCACTCGGAGTAGCCGAGAGCTTGGGGCCCCTGTGCCCCCAGTGTGCTCCTCAGTGTGCCCCCAGAGAAAAGCAGTCAATCACTCCTGTCTCCCCATCTCTGGCCGCACTCCATGCTCACCTGGCCTGTGACGGAGGGTTTCTATCTCTGGCACATGACCTCCTGTGGAGTCTCCAAACAGAGCCGATCCTCGTGGTGCGGTCCCATGCCACTCCTCCTGGGGAAGGAAAGGGAGTCTCCCTGGATCTGCTGCTTGTTGGGTCCCTGCTGGAGGAGTAGTGGCCTGACTGTGCCACGGATCACAGTTTATGGCAACCCCTTGCTGAAAGCCCACTCCTCGGCTCTGTCTTTGCAGCCGGCTTCCCTGCTCCGATACCTGGGAGCTCTGCTGCACTCAGGCACCTCCAGTCTTTCTGTGACCCCGAGGGTCCTGAGACCACACTGTCGCAGTGAGGGTTCCACCCCCGCTTAGCCACTGGAGCGATGTCCCTCACCGGAGCCGACTTCAAAAAGTTCCAATTTTGTGCTCTGCTGCTCTATCACTTGCCAGTAGCTGGCTGATGGAGGCTCCCTCTCCCCACAGTCTATCTTCCCATATATCACCTCAGATTCACTTCTCCGCATGTCCTACCTTCCAGAAAGTGGTCGTTTTTCTGTTCATAGAGTTGCTGCTATTCTTTTCTTCGATCTCCTGTTGAGTTCGTAGGTGTTCAGAATGGTTTGATCCCTATCTAGCTGAATTCCTGGGACCAGATGAAATTTAGGTCTCCTACTCCTCTGCCATCTTGCTCCCCTCTCCCTCACTAAAGTCTTTATTAACTTGATTGTAGTGATAGTATCACAGGTGTTCACTTATCTCCCAAATCATCAAATTGTACAGATTTAAATATATGCAATTCTTTATATATCAATTATACCTCAATAAATCTTAAAATTTGAGGGCCACAAGCTGCACCCTTTTAGAGACTGATGACTTTAACAAAATGAAGGAAATAATCTATATTAATGTCTCCAGAGAGAAGGGACTTTGAACATAAGAAATATTTTATGGGAAATCCTAAGGGCCTCCTGTAAATTGTGAGATGTAAACCTATTCTTTTGTCCAATGAAATAATTAGTAAAATCTATATTGATCAAAAGGCTTTGGTGTCAACACATTCTTGGGGGAGATTTAAAGAGGTGTTGAAATCTATAAGTTCAGAAGGGAGGGATGGAGTTTGAAGATTACAAATGCATAAATTTAGAGTTGGCAATGTGCCCAGGTAGTGCTATGGAATGCAAAGAAGGAGAAATTGCTGTAACTTCTTGACACGAGGCTCAGAGGTGCAGGCTTTTTACACCAGGGTAGAGGAGTGATGCTCTGTAAACGTCATTGTAAGGCAGAATTAATGATGAATCTGTCTCCTGAACCTTGACAACACACAATATGTGAAAATGGGTAGAATCTACCTAAGAGAGATTTAGGAAGTATAAGAATCTGTAGGTAGAACTAGATTATAGTTTTGGAATAAAGTTGTAGGGTCTCCACAAAAAGAGGAATTTTTATGCCTAAGTGAAAAACTTAGGCAAGGGAGGAAGCACCCAGAGGTTGGAGGTAGAAGGAAAGATTTCCATAGAAAAGAGAATACTAAAATGAATAGATTAGAGAAAAGGTTTATTTTATAATTATTTTTTTAAGTTCAATTAGCCAACATATAGTACATCATTAGTTTCAGATGTAGAGTTCAGTTATTCATCATTTGCATATAACACCCAGTGCTCATCACATCACATGCCCTTCTTAATGCCCATCACCCAGTTACCCCATCCCCACTCACTTCCCTTCCAGCAACCTCAGTTTGCTTCCTATAGTTAAGAGTCTCTCATGGTTTGTCTCCCTCTCTGATTTCTTCCCATTCAGTTTTCTCTCTCTTTCTCTATGATCCTCTGTGCTGAGTCTTATATTCCATCTATGAGTGAAACCATATGATAATTGTCTTTCTCCGATTGACTTATTTTGTTCGGCATAACACCCTCCAGTTCTAACCATGTCAATGTAAATGGTAAGATTTCATCCTTTTTGATGAATATTCCATTATATATATATATATATATATATATATATATATATATATATATATATATATATATCTCACATCTTCTTTATCCACTCATCTGTCAATGGACATCTGGGCTCTTTCCACAGTTTTCCTGTTGTGAACATTGCTGCTATAAACACTGGGGTGCACGTACCACTTCGGATCACTACATTTGTATCTTTGCGATAAATACCTAGTAGTGCAATTGCTAGACCCTAGGGTAGTTCTATTTTTAACTTTTTGAGGACCTCCATACTGTTTTCCAGAGTGGTTGTCCCAGCTAGCATTCTCACCAACAGTGTAAGAGGGTTCCCCTGTTTCCACATCCTTGCTAACACTTCTTGTTTCCTGTCTTGTTAATTTTAGCCATTCCAGCTGGTGTAAGGTGGTATCTCATTGTGGTTTTGATTTGTATTTCCCTCATGGCTTGTGATGTAGAATATTTTTTCATGTGTCTATTAGCCATTTGTATGTCTTCTTTGGAGGAATGTCTGTTCATTGTAAATATTTATGTTCCTCACTTGGGAGCAGCCAATTATATAAACCAATTAATAACAAAATTAAAGAAACACTTTGATAATAATGCAATAATAGTAGGGGACTTTAACACTCCACTCACAGCAATGGACAGATAATCTAAACAGAAGATCAACAATGAAACAAAGGCTTTGAATGACACACTGGAACAGATGGACTTCACAGATACATATGGATCATTCCATCCTAAAACAACAAAATATACATTCTTCTCAAATGCACATGGAACATTCTCCAGAATAGATCACATACTGGGTCACAAATCAGGTCTCAACCAGTACCAAATGATTGGGATTATTCTCTGCATATTTTCAGACCACAAAGCTTTGAAACTTGAACTCAATCACAAGAGGAAATTTGGAAGGAACTCAAATACTTGGAAGTAGAGAAAAGGTTTAATTCTTGGATTATAATCAGGAACAACATAGAATGAAACCTAATAGGTGTAGCTAACTTCAAAGTTTCTAAAATAAGTAAATACTCATTGTCTTCTCTTACTTCACCTACAACAGAATTAGTTGCTATTCCTGTTCCTACAGTTACTATGGGCATATATTAATTATAATAATTTCTAAACTTCATGAAAATTATTTCTTATTCATCTGTTTCTTCCACTAGACTGTAGTATCTTCCAGAATATCAATCTTTCTGTCCACTTGTCTGATTATTTTTCCCTTGTCCTTCCTAAAATATAAGCACTATGAAGGGAGAAACAAAGTCTCTCTTATTCACTATTCTATGCTCAGTATCTATCATAGTATCTGGCATTTGATTGGCATTTAATAAATATTTTTTGAATGAATGAATAAATCTCTGTGTGGATATTGTTAAAAATGAGACAAGTAATTTTAGTTATATTAAGAATGCATCAGTTTTAGGACACCTGGGTAGCTCTGTCAGTTAAGCATCTGCCTTCAGTTCAGGTCATGATCCCAGAGTCCCAGGATGGAGTCCCACATTGGGCTTTCTACTCACCAGGGAGTCTGCTTGTCCCTGTGACCCTCCCCCCTCTCATGCTTTCTCTCTCTCACTCTCTCTCTCAAATAAATAAATAAAATCTTAAAAAAAAGAATGCATCCATTGTATCCTGGATACCCATTCCTAAATTATCAGAAGATAATGATTTTCTGAGGCAGCTAAAGATTGCTTAATGTGTTAATGCAATATATTAGCTAGTTCTATAGAAACATTAGCAAAAAGAGGTTAATAATTGGTGAATTTTGTCAAAAAATACTCCTCTTGATCCACTGATAATTATAAACACTATTGTAAACTTAGAGACTTCTCTAATAAGGAATTAAATTTGCTAATGAGAATTAAAAATTCCTGCCACTGATGAGGGAAATTGTGAGAAGAGGTCATCATTCAAACTAGTATTTTCTAGTAAATTTCATCCACAGGATAAGAAATTTTAATTGCTTTAGGTAATTTTGAGGCATTTATAGTGTTTTTCTTCCAATTTTATCCTGTAATTGTATAAAAAATTCTTGGCTAGAACATAAATTCCTCTCCTTACCATCTGTAACTTGTTTTTAGCACATTGTCAAATTCCCAACAAATATTCATGAACACACATCAGGTTTGTTTTTTACACTTTTTTATTCAGGTATAGCATATATTTATTGTGTAAGGTATACTAATTTTTTAATAGGAATGCTTTATTATTTTTTCATATATATACATCCATAAAACCACTACCTAGATCAAATTATAAAACATCCCCTGTATTCCAGAAAGTTTCCTCAGGGCTCTTCAGAGTCAATACCCACCTAGATATACACAGTATTCTGACTTTTATCACATTGAATCATTTTGCTTATGTTGAAGTTTATATAATTGATATCACATATTATGTATTATTTGTGATTTGCTCCTTTTGTTCATTAATGTATCTGAAAATGTGCAGATTTGTGAAATTCTTTATGTTGTATATTATTCCATTGTGTGAGCAAACCACAATTTATTTATCCATTTTTCTCTTGATGACATTTTGGTGGTTTCTAGTTTAGGGTTTATAAAAAGAGTTGACCATAGCACATACCCTCCCCAATGTATATAAAAAGAGTTGCTATAAACATGTGTATACATGTCCATTGGTGGAAATAAACAGTTATTTATCTTGGGTATATACTTAAAAGTGGAATTACTGGACCATAGGGAAGTGTATGTTTACCATTTTTTAGTATTTGAAACAGTTTGTATAGATATACAATCTCTAGAAATATATAAGAATTCAAGTTGCTCTACATCATTGCTGACACTTGTTAATATTTAAAATTTTTAGCCATTCTGATGGATATTTAGTGGTGTCTGACTGTGGTTTTAATATTCATTTCCTTCATAAGTAATTTGAAGATGAGCACATTTTTATATGGTTATTGACAACTTGAAGATCCTGTTTTGTGATGCACCATTCCAAGTCTTTTGTCCATTTTATTGGATTACTATGTATATATATATATATATATATTTTATATATATATAACATATATACTATATAATGTATAATATATATATATATTATACAGGATATGAACCCTTACTGAATATATTTATTGTGAATATTTTTTTCTCAGTTTTGGCTTATGTCATTACTCTAATGGTATCTTAGTGAAAATAATTTCTTAATACTGTATGGTGACTAATATAACACAATAAAATTAAATTAAATTTAAAAAAAAATAATTATTGTGATAGTTTCTTTTTTGGCTTTTTAAAAAATTGACGTATAATTTTAACAAATTACATTATATTAGTTTCAGGTATATAATGTAATGATTCAATATTTGTATTTATTGTGAAATGATCACCACAATAAGTCTAGTTAACATTCATCACCATACATAGTTACAATATTTTTTTCCTTGTGATGCAAACTTTTAAGATGTACTTTCTTAGGAACTTTCAAATATGCAGTATGGTATTATTATTTATTGTCATCATGCTATGCATTACATCCCAATGATTTATTTATTTTATAACTGGAACTTTGTACCTTTTGACTTCCTTCACCCATTTCATCCACCCCTTACCCCTCGCCTCTAGCAACCACCAACCTGTTCTCTCTATGAGCTTTTCTTTTTTCTTTTAGATTCCACATATAAGTGAGATAATATATTTGTCTTTCTCTGTCTGACTTATTTCACTTAGCATAATGCCCTCAAGATCCATCCATGTTGTCACAAATGGCAAGATTTCAGTTTTTATGATTGAATAATATTCCATTGTATTAATATATCCCACTTTCTTTATCCATTCATTCATCAATAGACACTTAGGTTGTTTCCATATCTTGGCCATTGTAAATCATGCTTAGTGATTAGTGATGTTGAGTACATTTTCATGTACCTGTTGGCTATGTGTATGTCTTTTTTAGAAAAAAAAAATGTCTATTCAGACCCTTTGCCCATTATTTAAATGGATTATTTTTTTATTTGGCATTGAGTTACAGTAGTTACTTATGTATTTTTGATATTAAGCCCTTCTCAGATATATGGTTTACAAATATTTTCTCTCATTTTGTAGATTGCTTATTTCATCTTGTCAATTGTTTCCTTTGCTGTGCAGAAGCTTTTATTTGATATAGTCCCAATTGTTTATTTTTGCTTTTGTTACTTGTGCTCTTGGTCTTATATCCAAAAACCTCATTGCCAAGACTAATGTCAATGAGCTTTTTTGTAATGTTTTCTTCTAGGAGTTTTACAGTTTAAGTCTTATATTTAAGTATTTAATTCATTCTGAATTAATTTTTGTGTATGGTATCAAATAAAGGTCCAATGTCATTTTATTTTCATGAGGAAATCTAGTTTTTGTAGCACCTTTATTGAAATGTCTATCTTTTCCCTATTGTGTGTTCTTAGCATACTTATCAAACATTAATTGACCATTTGTACTTGGGTTTATTTCTGGGTTCCCTATCCTCTTTCACTGGTCTATATGTTTGCTTTTATGGTAGTGCCAGAATATTTTGATTACTATAAGTTTGTAATATATTGTAAAATCAAGACTTACGGTATGAGTTAGTCACAGGAATAAGAGACAGAGCATAAGGGATATAGTCAATGATTTTATAACAATGATGTAATGGGACAGATGGTAGCTACACTTGTGGTGAACATAGCGTAATGTATAATCTTGTCAAATCACTAAGCTGTACACCTGAAACTAATTTAACATTGTGTGTTTACTATACTCAAATAAAAAAATGGGGAAAAAAGAGTTACAATGCTTCCAGCTTTGTCCTTTCTCAAGATTGCTTTGTCTTTTTGGAGTTTCTGTGTGTGAGTTTGGGGAGGGTGCCATAATAATTTTTTTTATTTTTTTCTATTTTAGTGAAAAATTCCATTGGAGTTTTGGTAGGGAGTACATTGAATCCATAGGTAGTTTGGGCAGTAATGACATTTTAACAATGTTAATTCCTCCAATCTATAGACATGGGTTGTACTTCTATTTGTGTCTTCAATTTCTTTCATCAATGTCTTACAGTTTTAAGTGTATAAAACTTCCACTCCATAGGTCAAACTTATTTCTATGCATTTAATTCTTTTTGGTGATATTATAAATAGGATTTTCTTCTTTATTTTGTTTTTGGATAGTTTGTTGTTAGTCTATAGAAATGCAACTGATTTTTGGATGCTGACTTTGTATTTTGCAAATTTACTGAATTCATTTATTGTTTTAAAATTTTTTTGATCGAATCTTTAGGATTTTCTACATATAAGATCATGTCATCTGCAATCAGAGAACAATTTTACTTCTTCCTTTCTCATGTGAATGTCTTTTAATTCTTTTTCTCACCTCATTACTTCCAGTACTTTGTTGAATAAGAGTGGTGAGAGGGGTCATCCTTAACTTGTTTCTGATCTTAAAGGAAAAGCTTTTAGCTGTGCACTTGTAATACATATATTTATTGTGTTGAGGTATGTTCCTTCTATATCTAGTTTGTTGAGTCATTATCATGAAAGAAGGTTGAATTTTGTCAAATAATTTTTCTGCATCTGTTGAGATGATAATATGATTTTTATCTTTCATTACATTAATGTAGTGTATCACATTTATTGAATTGCATATGTTGAATCATACTTGTATCCTTGGAATAAATCCCACATAATCATAATATTTGATATTTTTATGCTCTTAAATTTGGTTTTCTAGTATTTTGTTGAGGACTTTTGCGTCTATGTTCAAAACATAGATATTGGCATGTAATTTTCTTGTAGTGTTTTTAACTGGCTTCATATGAGCATGATGCTGACTTTGTCAACTGAGTTTGGGAGTGTTTCCTCCCACTAAATTTTTTGGAAGACTTTGTGAAGGATTGGCATTAATTTTTAAAATTTATGGTTTAATTTACCATGAAGTTATCAGGTACAGGGCTGTTCTTTGTTGGGAGATTTTTGATCACTGCTTTAATGTCCTTACTCATTATTGATCTGTTCAGATTTTCTATTTCTTTATGATTCAGTCATGGTAGGTTGTATGTTTCTAGGAATTTACGCATTTCTTCTAGTTTATCTAATTTGTTGGTGTGTAATTTTCCTAGTAGTCTCTTATGATCATTTGTGTTTCTTCAGTATCAGTTGTAATATTCCCTCTTTCATTTGTAATCTTATTTGAGTCCTCTACCTCTTTCCTTCATTATTCATGCTAAAGATTTGTCAATTTTATTTATCTTATCAAAAAGCCAGCTTTTAATTTTGTTGATCTTTTCTATTATTTTTCTGGTTTCTCTTTTATTTGTTTCTATTCTGACCTTTGTTATTTCTTTTTTTTCCTGCTAAATTTGAGCTTAGTTCTTCCTTCCTTCCTTCTTCCTTTCCTTCCTTCCTTCCCTTCCCTCCTTCCTTCCTTCCCTTCTTCTTTCTTTCCTTCCTTCCTTGAGGTATAAACTTAAGTTTTTGATTTGAGATCTTTCTTTTTTTCTTTATCACAATAAAATTCCCTTAGAACTGCTTTTTCTGCATCCTATAAGGTTTCACATGTTGTGCTTCCATTTTTGTATTTTCATTATTTTTTTATTTCCTATTTGATTTTTTTTCTTTAAACTATTGGTTGTTCAGGAATGTGTTGTTTGATTTCCACATATCTGTGAATTTCCCAATTTCCCCCATGATTGATTTCTAATTTCATATAATTTGGTCAGAAAAGATACCTGATATGATTTAAATCTTCCTAAATTTGTTAAGATTTGTTTTGTGGTCCAACATATGATCTATTGAGAAGAATGTTCCATGTACACTTTAAAAGAATGTGTATACTGAAACTGTCAGAATATTCTTTATATGTCTGGTAGGTCCATTTGCTCTATAGTGTTATTCAAGTCCACTCTTTACTTATTGATGTTCTGTGTGGATGATTTATTCATTGAACAAAAGTCACAATATCGAAGTCCTTTATTATTATTGTTGTTGTCTTATTTCTCTTTTCATATTTTTAGATGTTTGCTTTATTATTTAGGTGCTGCCATGTTGGTTTCATTAATATTTATAATTGTTATATCTTATGACAAATTGACCACTTTATCATTTTATAGTGATTTTCTTTGTTTGTTACCAATTTTGACTTTAAGTCTATTTTGTATGATATAAGTATAGCCAACCATGTTCTCTTTTGGTTACCATTTGTATGGAATATCTTTTTCTATGGATTCACTTTCAACCTATATGTGTCTTTAAAGTGGAATTGAGTCTATTGTAGACAACATATAGTTGGGTTCTGTTTTTTTTTTTTTTTTAAGATTTTATTTATTTATTTGACAGAGAGAGACAGCGAGAGAGGGAACACAAGCAGGGGGAGTGGGAGAGGGAGAAGCAGGCCCTCCGCCGAGCAGGGAGCCCGATGCAGGGCTCGATCCCAGGACCCTGGGATCATGACCTGAGCCGAAGGCAGACACTTAATGACTGAGCCACCCAGGTGCCCCTGGGTTCTGTTTTTTATCCATTCAGCCACTCTATATATTCTGATTGGAGAATTTAATCCATTTTCATTTAAAGTAATTATTGATAGGTAAAGACTTACTATTGCCACCTTAATTGTTTTCTGGCTGTTTTGTAGTTCCTTTGTTCCTTTCCTGCTGTCTTCCTTTGTGATTTGTTGATTTTTTGTAGTGATATGTTTTGTTTCCTTTGCCTTTATCTTTTGTGTATTTCATAGAGATTTTGTCTTTGGTTATATAATGAGGCTTACATAGAATACCCTACAGTTACAACAGTCTATTTAAAGCTGATAGTAACCTAAGTTTGATTGAATACAAAATCTTTACACTTTTACTCCCCCACACACATTTTGCTATTGATGTCACACTTTACATATTTTATATTGTGTAAACATTATCAAAATATTGTAGCTATACTTAATTTTAATATTTTTGTCTTTTAACATTTATGATAGAGTTAAAAGTGATCTATGTGCCATTACAGTACTAGAGTATTCTGAATTTGACTATATATTTACCTTTACCACTTCTGTCTTGCTTTTTCATTCTTTTTTTTTCTTTTTGTTCCTCCAACTGGCTAATTTCAAATGCTCTGTCTTCCAGTTTTTTGATCCTTTCTTTTGCATAATTGAGTCAATCCATCAAGAGGATATAACAATTGTAAATATGTATGCACTAACATTGGAACATCTAAATATATTAAGCAAATAGTAATAGATCTGAAGGAAGAAAGAGATAACAATACAATAATAGCAGGGGACTTCAACATACTACTTTTAACAATGGACAGATTATCCAGACAGAAAACCAAGAAGGATACACTGAATTTGAACTCTACTTTAGACCAAATGGACCTACCAGATATAAACAGAACATTCCATCCATCAGAAGCAGAATAGACATTCTTTTCAAGTAGCAGTGCATCAATCTTTCTGCCACACTTTCTTGTTGTCAATGTATAATGTGTAAACCACCCAAACATCAATCTTCTTTCACTTCCATGCCTAATATGTACATCTCTATCCAGTACATCTCTATCCAGCCTCTTCTTCACTTTTTTACTTTCAAAAGCCTTTTAGCATACTCTGGAAATGGCACTCTGTAATCATCAAATTTTTCTGTATTCTTAAGAATTTGGAATGTTTTCTTGAACTACTCCTTATATCTCAAAATACTCCCTTCTCTTTCTTGAAATCATGTTGTTTTATTTATGTATTTAAGTTTTCTCCCACAGAGGGGACAGTCCCCCTTTTCAATTTCCTTTATAGGCTCCATAATATTTTTCTGTTCATTTGATATCAGAGAATTCCAAATGTCTCCTCTGAGTTCAGTATCTATGTTTGTTCTATCTATCTATCATCTATCTATCTATCTATCTATCTACCTCTCTATCATCTTTCTATCTCTATCTACCTAAATAATTTGATATATTTTTCTAGATTCAGATTTCTGATATGAGTTTAAGACTCATATATCCAATTATCTAACTGATATATCCAATTGGATAACACAGTGGAAGCCCAAACTCAACATGCCCAAGGTAAAACTCATTATTTCTCTCCCAAATCTGTTCTTTCAGTGTTTCCTTCATCCAGTTGCAAAGACCGGGAAATGAGGAATTGACCTTGATACTTCCCATTCTCTCATATTTCATACTTAATGCATCATCAGATCTTTCTAAGTTTTTCTTGATACCATCCACTTTTCTCCACTTTATCCATTCTGGTCCAATATACCAACTTCTCTGCCTTGAATACTATAATAGCATACTAAATGGTCCCTTTGCTTTCCATTCTGACCCAATTCCTTCAAGCAGTTCCCAGCACTGAAGCCAGAGTATTATTTCAAAACACAAATCTAATCATATAATCTTTGGAAAGCCATTATAGAATGCCTTGGGCAGGTTTTTCTAACCAAAAGCCATTCTTTCTTCCTTCCTAGATGGACCCCAATATTGTCCACTCTTCTCTAAGAGATTGTCCTTCAGGGAGAGCTTGGTCCCTTTCCAGATAGAGTGGGTAAATCTTGATTACTCTAACCCAATTATCATGGTTTTACTTCCCTTTTCAAGTAACTGTTTTAGGAAAGGGGATGTGATGGAATTCTGTGCAATAAGATATGAGGAGAATCATGCTGATATCCTTCTAAGAAGGCTTTATTCACTCTTAAAAATTTATTCTGAGACTAGGATGTTCATTGTTCTTCCTCTGAATATTGACATTAACAAATGTTGCCTAAAGCTGTAGCGGTAGTTTAAGACCATAAGAGGATTCAGCTTAGGAGGATAAGCCAACAAATACAAGAGGGGTGAAATAAAAAACAAAAAGGATCTCTAGTATTGATGGCTTTTTAAGTCAATGAATTAACTAACTCTGGAATCTATCTGTGGACTTCTTATGAATAAATATCTTTACAGTTTAGTATACTTCTGGTTGGATTTTCTTCTACTTATAGCTAAAAACAACTTAATTGGTATACAAACACTTGCTTAAAACCTATCAGGGGTTTCTAAATTACACTGAGAACAAAACCAAGATCCTTAATGTGGCCTACAAAGTTCCGCACAGTCTAGCCACTACCTTATTCCACAGATTCATCTAACACAACTTTTTGTTACACTGTTTTCTTGCCTTCTTCCAATTTGTCACATTTCTTGTGTTCTCCTGCCATAGGGCCTATATTAGTTTGCTGAGGGCTGCCGTAACAAAATACCACAGACTGGGTGGCTAAAATAACAGAAATTTATTTCTCATGGTTCTGGAGGTTCAAGGTCCAAGATCAAGATGTCACCAGGTTTGGTTTCTCCTGAGACCCTTTGCCTTGGCTTGCAGATGACTGCTTTCTTGCTGTGTCCTCACATAGTTTTTCCTCTGTATGCACACATCTCTGGCTTCTTTCATGTTTCTTAATTTCCTCTTCTTATAAGAACACCAGTCCAATTGGATTAGGGCACATGCCAAGGGGTTGCTCATTTTAATATAATCACCACTTTAAAGGCCCTATCTCTAAATACACTCATATTCTGAAGTACTGGGAGTTGGAGCTTCTATATATAAATCTGGGTGGAAATAATTCAGTCCATAACAGGGTCATTATATATGTTAATTCCTCTCTCGAATACTTTTTCACCTCCACACTCCCCACCTCCTCACATCCCCACACATCCAATTTTTCTAGTTTTGTAGTTGAGTCCCATTCATGTTTTATATGCTAGATTAAATAATTATTTGTGAGAATCTTTCCCTAATACCCAATTTCCAAGTCCACATTGTATTTATACATTCATTAGTGTAATGATTTGTTATTATATGATTATGCTACTTAATGATCAGTAATATGAAAGCAAATGCCATATTCATTTTCACTCATCAAAATGTTTGTGGTTCTTAATATAATACATGCAATACAACACATGTTTAGTAAACAATTTTGAATAAATTTATACCTGAATGAATACTATAACAGATAATTGGAAAGCATAAATATTGTTTTCCAGTGATAGTTTCTTTTTTATTTTTTACTTTATTTATTTGAGAGAGAGAGAGAGCATGAGCAGGGGGAGGGGCAGAGGGAGAGGGAGAGGGGAAGCAGACACCCCACTGAACACAGAGCCCACTGTGGGGCTTCATCTCACAACCCTGAGATCATGACCTGAGCGAAAACCGAGTCAGAGGCTTAACTGACTGAGCCACCCAGGCACCCCTCCAGTGATAGTTTCTTATTGAGATCTTTATGCTCAGTATCTGTTACAGTGAGTAGAATATATTAGGTTCTGAATTCATGTTTTCTCTGAAAGAATGAATGACTGAATTAATGACTGTCTCTCTTCTGATTTAGGTAAATATAATTTAGCATGATTGGTTGACTGAAACAATATAAAAACAATTGGAACTCAAATTTAGACTCCAGATTTATTTAGGCTTTATTCTCATTTATTTTCTATAGTACTTACTGTTTTTGTATGAAGCATTGGATTCTATTTTTCTATCTCTATTCCATTTTAAATTTATGCCATTACTCTTGTTCCCTACCTAGACTCCGAATTTGATACCTCTATTTGCTATTGATTACACATTGATGTTCAGTAGTCCTCAAAGACACACTTCTTATTTTCCTATCTCTGATTTCATGTACTACAATTAAGGATGAAAGAGGGTTTCACACCCATCATATATAACCTTCTATAGCCTCAGAAGTTCATAAAGGCCACATTCTTCCTCACACTTGACCATTTTTCACATAGAAAGAAAATTAAACAAAATGAAGGTAATTCATTACCCAAAACATATAGCATAATACTTATTTATTTATTTATTTATTTAGATGAGTAATAGAGTGGTCTTAGCTTTTCAGAAAAAAAGAATTTTGTGTGCGTGTGTGTGTAAAAAGTGAATGATCTCCAATATATTTAATAAAAAATTTCTGATATGTTTGAAATATAAAAGAGACTATAATTATGTATGCTACACAAAATTTAAAAATTTTAATGTCCTCTCATGAACAATTATGTAGATAAATGGGAGGAAATAATGAAAAAAATAGTTATACAAATTAATAATAAATAATTGAAAGAAATGACTGAACACATTTTAAGAGTTTTGTTATACATATATCAAAAAGATAAAGATGGATGATGGGATATTTAGTTCAGCAAATGTCAGCCTGAAATTATATCTATATTATTCAGGGAACAGTTTAAATCATATAAACAAATGCTTCAAAGTGAATCAGTATAAAAAATAGATATAAAGGAATAGAGCATCATTTCATGTGATGATCACAAGTCTAAAGAGTGATTAGTATAGATTTTTGCATTGTTTCCTGGCATAAGGTCATAGTTTTCAATCATGTCTCTTTTGGTTTGTTATATAATACAAATGTCCTTCAAATGAAAGGGAATATACATTTTTAAACCAGTGAATCACTGGTTAACATTCCTATGTTAAGTTCCTAATGATGCTGGTACCACTTAGCCTAAGGATTAATGATATAGGAATTTGAAACTTTAGATCATGATTTAAGATGGGTTTTTAAAAATATATGTGCTCTGTCTAATTTATGCATTTACACTTGAGTTTATCTGCCTAGGATTTCTCCAATTCATTTGGCTTCTCATCACAAAAATATACCATAGCCCATACACACATTCAAGTTTAACTAGGAATGATTAAACATAGGAAGAAAGGAGTAAATACATAAAACTGTTGTTATGTTTGCATTTTATCTATTGTTGCATAGCAAAATGCCCCAAAACTCAGTGATTTAAAATAGCATTTATTAATCTCTCAATTTTTGTAGTTTAGGCATAGCTTAGCTGGTTCCTGCAGCTCAGGGTCCCTCATAAATCTTTAATGAGGGGATCTTCTGTGGCTGCAGTCATCTCAAGGCTACACCTGGGTGTTTAGGGTTGGGGATCAGGGGGTTAGGATCTACTTCTAAGCTCACTCATCTGGCTATCGGCAGGCCTCACGTCCTCACATTCCATTCCTGGCCAGTTTCTAGAGGGCTACAAATAATATGGCAGCTTGCTTCAGACAGAGAGGGAGAGGAAAAAAGAGAGAGAGGGAGATTAAGTCTGAAGCTACAGATGTTTTGTAACCAAATCTCAGCAGTGACATCTTATTGCTTCTGTCATATTCTATTTATTACAAGCTATTTAATAAGTCCAGCTAACATCGAAGGGAAGAGATTATACAAGTGTGTTAATTCCCAGATACAGGGAGCATTGGGACCAATCTTAGAGATTACCTACCACAAATACCACATAAAAGCAGAACAGGATAAGACTAGGGGGAAAAGTGAATTATAGAATTCATTATATCACATTAGATTATGCATCTTTTAGTTCTCAAAATGCAAATGTGATCATAAAAACCTCTGCATAATTACTTGACTTCTGACAGGTATTCAGAAAATTATTTCAACAGTTACTGGATAGCTATTATGTGTCAAAGATTAGAAAACTATGGCCTTTTGCCCTGGTTTTGTAAATAAAATTTTATTGGAATAGCATCATGCTCATTTACATATTTTCCTATGTACTGCTTTTTACTGAAACACAGAGTAATTGATACTATGATCTATGACCTGCAAAGACTAAAATATTTATTATCTGGTCCTTGAAAAAAGTGTTGTGAGACTAAATCAATGATAATAATTATGAGTTTCAGCAAAAAGCTAAGATTTTGTGGAGGCATTTTTCCTTATAGTATAAGTCCAGTTCTCACCATTTCATAACTAATAAGCAACTATCTAGATAAATCAATCTCAAGTAAATATTAGCCCATTCAGGAACTTTCCCTAGCCACTAAGGATGGGTTAAAATGTCTTTCTCTCTGCTACTGTGGTGCTGTGTGCCTATATCTATATAGATTTCACTATATTGTATATTTTTATTTATTGAGGTAAAATTCAGAAAACATAAAATTCACCATTTTAACCATTTTAAAGTGTACAGTTCAGTGGCTGTAAGCACTCACAATGTTGTACAACCATCATTATTACCTAATTCCAGAACATTTTCATAACCACAAATAACCGCATACCCCATTAAACAGTCATTCTCCATTCTCTTGTGCCCACAACCTCTGGCAATCTCCTGTCTTTATGGATTTGCTTATTCTGGACATTTCATATAATGGTAATCACACAATATGTGGTTTTTTATGTCTGTCTCCTTTCACTTAGCATATTGATCTTAAGATTCATCTACACTTTAGCATGCATCAGTATTTCATTATTTATGGCTGAATAATATTTCATTATATGGATATACCACATTCTGTTTATGTATTCATTAGTTGATAGACATTTGGGTTTTTTCCACTTTTTGGCTAATATGCATAGAGCTGCTATGAATATTTGTGTAGAAGTGTTTGTTTGAACACCTGTTTTCAATTCTTTTTGTTGTTTACCTAGGAGTGAGATTGCTGAATCATATGGTAATTCATTGTTTATTATTTTTTAAAAAATTTTATTTTATTCTATTATTTTATGTTAGTCACCATACAGTACATCATTAGTTTTTGATGTAGTGTTTCATGATTCATTGTTTTTGTATAACACCCAGTGGAACCATCAATCTGTTTTTCATGGTTGTTGTAGGATTTTACATTCCTACCAGCAATATATGAGGGTTCTAATTTTTACACATCTTTTCCAACCCTTGTTATTTTTCTTTTTAAAAACACACATTCCATGGCTAAAATGAACAACTTAGGAAACAAACAGATGTTGGCAAGAATGCGGAGTAAGGGGAACACTGACATTGCTGGTGGGAATGAAAACTGGTGCAGCCACACTGGAGAAGAGTATGGAGGTTCCTCAAAAAGTTGAAAATAGAGATACCATATGACCCAGCAATTGCACTACTGGGTATTTACCACAAAGATACAAATGTAGGGATCCGAAGGGGCACCTGCACCCCAATGTTTATACCAGCAATGTCCACAATTGCCAAAACATGGAAGGAGCCCAGATGTCCATCGACAGATGAATGGATAAAGAAGAGGTGGAATATATACACAATGGTATATTACTCGGCCATCAAAAAGAATGAAATCTTGCCATTTGCAATGACATGGATGGAACTAGAGGGTACTATGCTAAGTGAAATAAGTCAGTCAGAGAAAGACAAATATCATGATTTCACTCATATGTGGAATTTAAGAAACAAAACAGATGAACGAACATAGGGGAAGGGAAGGAAAAATATGATAAGAGGAAAACAGAGAGGGAGGCAAACCATAAGAGTCTCTTAACTATAGGAAACAAACTGAGAGTTGCTGGAGGGGAGGTGGGTAGGGGAATGGGGTAACTGGGTGATGGGTATTAAGGAAGGCACTTGAAGAAATGAGCACTGAGTGTTGTATGTAACTGATGAATCACTGAATTCTACTTCTGAAACTAATAATACAGTATATGTTAATTAAATTAAATTTAAATAAAATTTTTATTTATTTTTCTAAAGATTTTATTTATTTATTTGAGAGAGAGAGAGAGAGAGAGAGAGAGAGAGAAGGAGGGAGAGCATGAGGGGTGGGGAGGAGGAAGGGCAGAGGCAGAGGGAAAAGCAGGCTCCCCGCTGAGCAGGGAGCCTGATGCAGGGCTTGATCCCAGGACCTGGGGATCATGACCTGAGCTGGAGGCAGACACAGAATAAAATAGGGGTGCCTGGGTGGCTCAGTCGGTTAAGTGTCTGCCTTTGGCTCAGGTCATGATCTCAGGGTCCTGGGATTGAGCCATGTGTGGGGCTCCCTTCTCAGCAGGGAGCCTGCTTCTCTCTCTTTCTCTGTCTGCAGTTCCCCCTGCTTGTGCTTTCTCTCTCTCTCTCTCTCTCTCTCAAATAAATAAATAAAATCTCTAAAAAAATAAAAATATAATAAATAAAATAAAATAAAAACATACATTCCAGTAGTGGCAGAGTGATGTCACATTATGGTTTTGATTCAGATTTCCCCAGTGACTAATGATGTTGAACACCTTTTTGAGTGCTTAATGGCTATTTGCTGTCCCCACAGAATGAGTTAGTAAGTGTTCTATCTTGTGTATTTTTATTAAGAGTTTGAGACGGATTGATGTTAATTCTTTAAATGTTTGGTAAAGTTCACCAGTGAAGGGCTTTTTTTGGAAAATTTTGAGTACTGAGTCAATCTCTTTACCTTTTATAGATATATTCGAATTTTCTATTTATTTTTGAGTCAGTTTTGGTAGATTGTGTGTTTCTAAGAACTTGTCCATTTCACCTAGGTTATCTAATTTGTTGACATGCGACTGTTCATAGAATTATCTTATAATACTATTTATTTAAAGTTAATAGTAATGTCTCTATTTTTATTTCTGATTTTAGTTATTTTGTGTCTTCTTTTTTTTTCTTAGTGTAGCTAAGGGTTTGTCATATTGTTATTCTTTTTAAACAACCAACTTTTGGTTTTATTGATTCTATTATTTTTCTGTTCCCTATTTTGTTTATCCCTCTGTAATTATTATCTCCTTACTTCTATTATCTCTGACTTTAGTTTGTTATTTTTTTTTTAATTCTGGTATAATTAGCATACAGTGTTATATTAGTTTCAGCTATACAATATAGTGATTCAACAACTCTATACCTTACTCAGTGTTCATTATGATAAATGTACTCTGAATCCCCTTCACCTATCTCCCACCCTCCTCTTTTTTGGCAATCACCAGTTTGTTCTCTATATTTAAGAGTTTGTGTTTTTTGTTTGTTTGTTTGTCTCTTTTTCTTTGTTTGTTTTGCTCCTTAAATTCCCATGAGTGAAATCATACAGTATTTGTCTTTCTCTGACTGACTTATTTCACTTAGCATTGTACCCTCTAGATCCATCCATGTTGTTGCAAGTGGCAAGATTTCATTCTTTTTAATGGCTGAGTAATATTCTTGTGTGTGTGTGTGTGTGTGTGTGTGACACACAATGGAATATTGCATTACATTTTCTTTATCCATGCATCTATGGATGGACACTGGTTGCTTTCATTGCTCTTATTTTTCCAGTTCCTTAAGATGTAAAGTTTGGTTATTGATTTGACGTCTTTCTTCTTTTTTAATGTAAGCACTCACAACTACAAATTTCCCTCTGAGCACTGCTTTTGCTAAATCCCTTGTTTTTGTATTTGTGTTTTTATTTTCATTTGTATCAAAGTATATTTTAATTTCACTTGTGATTTCTTCTTTGCCCTGTTGGTTAGAGTGTGTTAATTTCCACATATTTATGAATTTTCAGTTTTACTTCTGTTGATTGATTATTGATTGTTATTGATTATTATCAAACCTTTCCAGTTAATTTTTCAAGTCACTTATTCTATTTTTCAGCTCCAAAATATCTGTTTGGTTTCTTTCTTTTTCTTTTTCTTTTTATTATTTTTAAAGATTTTATTTATTTGACAGAGAGAGCACAAGCAGAGGGAGCAGCAGAGGGAGAAGCAGGCTCCCCACTGAGCAGGGAGCCCAATGCGGCACTTGATCCCAGGACCCTGGAATCATGACCTGAGCTGAAGGCAGCTGCTTAATCGACTGAGCCACCCAGGCATCCCTCTCTTTTTTAAAAAAAAGATTTATTTATTTATTTTAGAGAGAGTGAAAGAGAGAGAGAGAGCATGAGTGGGAGGGGCAGAGGGAGAGGGAGAGAGACTCCCAAGCAGACTCCATGGTGAGTGTGGAGCCAGACGTGGAGTTGGATCTCACAACTCTGAGAGCATAACTTGAGCTTAAACCAAGAGCTGGACGCTTAACCAACGGTGCCACCCAGGCACCCCCTGTTTGGTTTCTCTTTATAATTTCTACCTTTTTATTGATATTTTCTATTTGTTGAGATACTGCTTTCATCATTTCCTTCAGGTACCCCTGCCCTACCAATTTCCTTTAGCTCTTTGAGCATAGTAACATAGTTGGTTTAGTTTTTGTACAGTTAGCCCATACATTATTATTTTCATATTAATTTCTTATTTTGCTTTCCATCAGGTATAATTTCTTGTTTTTTTACATGCCACATGCCTTATAATTTTTGTTGAAAACTGGACACTTCAAATATTATAATGTGGCAACTTGAGAAATAAGATTCTGCTCCATTTCCAGTATTTGTTTTCATTGTTTGTGGTAGACATTTTTTTTATATTCTGATTTTACTCATTTGTAAAGTCAATATTCTTTGTCATCTGTGGCCACTGATTTCTCTGTTCCATCAGCTTATGATTTGGTCATAATGTCTTAAGGCTCCATTAAGTCAGCTCGTGATTTAACAGATATTTCATTGAACCGACCAACCAACCAACCAACCACTCTCAGTCTTTGCAGATGGGCAAACTTTCAACTCTCATCTAGGCAAGTTTAAAACTTCACCCTTGAAATATATACTACTGCGGCACCTGGGTGGCTCAGTTGGTTAAGTATCTGCCTTCAGCTCAGGTCACGATCCCAGGGTCCTGGGATCAAGCCCTGCATTGGGTTCCCTGCTCAGGGAGGGTGTCTGCTTCTCCCTCTCCCTCTGTCTGCTGCTCCCCCTGCTTGTGCTCACTCTTTTTCTCTCTCTCTCTCTCAAACAAATAAAGTAAAATCTTAAAAAAAGAAATATGCACTGCTTATTACACCGTAAATTTACACAGTTCTATATGTCAATTATATCCCAATAAGGCTAGAAAAAACCCTCTGCTTTAGCTTTTACTTCCTGCTGTGCTGATCTTAAAGGTCATCAAGAGGTGAGAGCTTGGGGCCTTTTCAGGTTTACTCTGAACATGTGCCCAGCCCTGTGCATGTCACCTTCTAGATTCCTATCTCTTTCTCCATCCTTTTTTCCCAAGCTTTTTGGTTTATCTATTGTTTCCCCCAGCTGTTATACTTTACCAATGTGTTCTTATTAAAGATCAATATTAAAACTAGGGCAAGGTCACTAGTGATGTACCACACGTCACTATCTTCTACATTAAAGAAAAATGCCAGTAAGGATGGATATTTTGCTGTAGACTAGCTGGATGCTCATCAATCCTATTTTCACTCTTGAAAAAAGAAAATAGGAAGACAATATTTTTCAGTCTCTCTAGCAACTAGTTTCAGTATGTCTGAATGAGTTCTGACCAATGAAATGTAAGCATATATGATATATGCTGGGGCTAACCACCTCTCCACCATTATTCATGCGCTCTCTCTTTCCCTTTTGCATATATTATGGGAACCACATTTTGAGGAAGGCAATATCACAAGAGAGAAGGAACTGGGATTGCTAAGTCACTGCTTAAAGAAAAAGTACCCAAAGGAATGATTTGATCCGTATTTTTTTACCAGTGGTGTGATCCAGAAATAAGTTTATATTTATATTAAGCCACTGAGATTTAGAGATTATTTTCATAGCAGCCACTGTTACTATTCTAATACAGACAACTAATACAATATTTTGTGTTAGGCCCTGTGTTCCAAAGATCACAGCAGACTGGAACTATGGATCAATTCAAACAAAAACAGGCACAGATGTGAGTCTTCCACATGTGTCCTCACTAAATAAAAATTTGTACAATTCTAGATTGAAGTGTAATTCGATTTTCACTCTATTTATTTATTTATTTTTAAAAGATTTATTTATTTGAGAGAGAGAACACAAGTGGGGGGAGGGGCAAAGGGAGAGGGAGAGAAAATCCTCCAGCAGATTCCTTGCTGATCGTGGAGCCCAACTCAGGGCTTGATTCCAGGACCCTGAGATCAGGACCTGACACTTAACTGACTCAGCCACCCAGGCGCCCCTGATTCAATTCAGAAAAATGTTTGTGAAGAATCAGAGATGTGTAGTGATGGTATTACTGCCTCAAGAGTTAGTGAAGTCACAGTCACCAGAGGCATCCAAATGAAGGTTTAATGCACCATCACTTTCTAGGAAGGAAATAAATGGGGTTCATGCCTCGGACTGGAGTTGGGCCAATCTGTGAAGGACATTGTTATATTTGATAGTCTTTGGTTCTAGGAAATGTAACTGATAGTGTGGAGGAGCTGAATGGTTAAGGGAAGGAACAGTCTGTATTAGTCAGATTAAGCCATAAGAAATATCCTCAACATTTCAGTGCCTTATGAAAGGAGAGATTCATTTCTCACTCACCTTACATATCCTTTGTAGGTTTTAGCTCTGCTCTATGGCTTTGTCATTTAAAGTCTCAGGTTGAAGGAACAACCCTTATCTAAGTCATGCATGGCTTGTTGCAGAGCAAAAAGCAAGGAGAGAACCACACAATACCTCTTACCACTTCTGCTTGGATGGGGCATATATTCTTTCCACTCACATTCTATTAGCCTAAGCAAGTCACATGCATAAGCCTGACAACATTATAGTAGGAATGATAATCTTAACATCAGGACAAACCCCAGGGAGATGCTGATGGACCTTGTAGTGTGGGTCAAAAATTATTTTGAACAAATAATACAAACTACCACAGTGATATATAATTCCACCCAGAACAGATTTTTATATGTATAGTAGATTTGTGAGGCATAATTTTGTACAGTTAGCCTTCTTTCAAAGTATCTCCTTTCAGTATATCAATGATTCTACCCTGAAGTGAATTAATTTGAGTTCCTCTATAACATCAGTGACACAGAAGAAATGGCAATTTTGATCAAGGAAAGAAGATTAGAAAAAGCTCTTAGTTTCCATTTTCAATTCTAGATCCACAGAGTGAGAATATTTTAAGAGCACTTTTAGACAAATTTCTAGCTCTCAGCTATCACAAAAGGAGACCCTCATCTCAGATAATTAGTTTTTGTCAAACAGCTTTGTTACTGTTAACAACCTCAAGTCCCTTTTATTTTCATTTAAGCTAGGTTTTGTACTACAATTTTTGTTCTGTTCAATCTTGGTCTTTGTCCTATGGCTGGCTGGCTATTTATCTAGTTCTGGCTCCTTTAACATTTGATTTTCTTTCTGTCTGGCACTAATACTCTGCTCAAATATATTCTTATTGAGCTTTATTGTTTATATAGCCTAGCATCATCTCTTGTTTTTTTTGTTGTTGTTGGCAGTTCCTCAGCTCCTTCTTCACTCTGACTGAATAACTCACTCACCTGGTTACCCAACAGAACCCCTTAATTCCTCAGCTATGAGTTTAGACACTAGGCCATGTTACGCCTTTACTGCTGGTCTAGGTTTAATTCCTTGGAATCATATTGTTGATTCTGGCAAGTGGAATGATTCTGAAGAATATAGCCTGTCAGGAGAAGGGGAAAGGCTTGGAAACCAGGGAGTAGGTGAAAATAATTTGAATATACAGAAGAAAGTGTACGTTACTAATAGAACTAGGCCCTGGAAGAGACTGAGGGTGAGGGAATCCACTGTACATGTTGAAGTGTCACCTTGGATAGAATAAATGAAAACTCTGAAATAAAACGAAATGAAAAAGGAATGGATTCTTATAAGCAACTGTAAGATGTACATACAATAACTGAAGGAATCTATTCATGACAGCCTCACTTTTCTCTATGAGGAAGGCTGAGAGTGAGGGATAGATGGAGGATGGAGGATTTAACTAAATGAACATTATTTGGATTAGCCACTTTAGGAATTGCTTAAGTAGCTATGTAAAAACAAATATATATTAGGAATATAGAGTAATAACTGAGATCAAGTCATGGTTTAGGATCAAGGAATAAATCACAGAAAGCAGAAGGATATACCATCAATGTATACAATATTTTTGTAAAATGAAACTGAAGTTGGAGCTATGGGTTCATTTTGTGTATTTTAAGTTTACCTCATATTAATCCTATAATATTCTCTGGTTTATTTATTTTAAAACTCTGGCTGCATAAGGAGATAGAACTCTGAGAACTATTTCCATGGCATTTTTAACATACTAAAGCAAAAAACAATGAAAATAATCCACATTTATTTTTTTTAAAGATTTTATTTATTTATTTGAGAGAGAGAGAATGAGAGAGAGCAAGCACATGAGAGGGGGGAGGATCAGAGGGAGAAGCAGACTCCCTGCCGAGCAGGGAGCCCGATGCGGGACTCGATCCAGGGACTCCAGGATCATGACCTGAGCCGAAGGCAGTCACTTAACCAACTGAGCCACCCAGGCGCCCGAAAATAATCCACATTTAAATGAATGGAAGGGGTACAACTCCACAGCTGGAAACTGGATTTGATGGTGAGTATCAGTGATAGACTATTTCCTGTGGAGGATATCACAAAATAATACAGTAACAGTCGAAATAACACTCTTTATAACACATTGTACTGGCTTCATTTATCTGTTTAATGAATAGGAAATCTACTTAAGCCACAGTGCCAAGATATGTTATTTTTTTTACCTCAAATGCATTTTTCACATTGTCCTTGTGATAATGGGGAAAAAAAGTGTTATAAACAAAAAAGATGTCTTTTATGCCACAGGATACTTAATTCATGCAGTGAAACTACTAGCTGAGGTTTCAGTTTAATTTTTAAGAAATTGAATAATTTAAAATTCATGTCAACAATGAGGCATTTAGAAAATGGATTTATAATCTCAATAATTAAATCTATATACTAGATAATTTTGCATGAAATATGAAAATGTAGGGGAATATGGAAAATGTTTGGTATATTAAAATCATAAAGTACTTCCACATAATGGCAAACTTTATAATGAATTTTATCTGTTCTTCCCAGATTTATGATGTTAACAGAAACTTTGTGTGAAGTTCTAATTTTATTTCATTTTTAAATTTCTATTGTCCTCTGAGAAGCCACTGGGATCGTATTCTCTAAAAGATGCTTAATGTCAAAAGTAAGTAAAATAATAAGGTACAATGGCCTAAAAACTAAGAATATAAAAATATAAAGAAGTGCTAATCTGGGTCCTTGGTTGGAAGAGAGTGAGTAGATAAGCATGGTTAACAGACAATGTCACTATATCTCATCAGTATATTATGTGGTATGGGTTATCCATGCTTTGTCGGATACATTATGTGATTCAACCATTTGTATGCATCAATATTATATAGGACATTTAGTAAAAGAGCAGAAGTGAATGATAATTTCATATTGAGTTAAGAGAGTATCTATACTCTTTTCAAAATCAAAGGTAACTCATAATCCAAGAGATGGATTTAACATTTTAAAAGCAAGCAAAGGCATTGGATGTAACAAGAAGCTATTGATTTTCACCAGAACTGATAAATGTTTTTAACTGGTGTTTTTTCAAACTACCTTGGCTTGGCAATATGCATAAATATAGTAGAAAAGCATGCTAGTTCTATAGAATAAAAATAACTATCCTTCATATCCAGAGAAAGAAATAATTTACTTGTAGAAAAGTGTGGTCATTGGACTACATCTACACTGGAAATTTCTCCCTGACATATTTGGATTTGATTGATGGCTGTGGAATCCCAACCTATTTAAACACATAGACTCCTACACACTCAATCAAAATTTTGGACATGAATTGATTATTCTTTGTCTTTGATACTCTACTCAGAAGATAGTTATCAGAACAGTTGGTCAAAACTCCCAGATTACTGATATTAACATTTTGTATGTCTAGACAAAAATATTTTGTATAGTTTAGATATTTACAAAGTAGAAAGAGGCTTATCTATCACCTGTAAAAGTCACAAGGGAAAAATAGACAATAACACATACATGGAAGATATTTAGTAAGAAAGTCTTTAGTAAATTATAAAAACAGTAACAATTTTATAGGCAGATTTCATTCAAGTACAGATGTGCTCTGGAAAAGTTCTTAAAACACTTTAAAATCTCACAGAGTCCTGTTGAAAATGAAGAGGTAAGGGAGGACTGGGGAGATTATTATCTAAGAGAACTGTGTGGTAAGGTATTTTGAAAATGAATAATGCATCAGAATGTGAAATATTACCCTTCTTAAATGAAGCTTTAAAATTTTCCCCACCAACTTGTGTTAATATTTGGGCCTGTCATAATGTTAAAATTTGGAAAAGGGCTTTGTTGAAAAGAGAAAAAAATTAACAAGGCTTTGATGGTGAAATATCCACAGTTCCCTGTGTAAATTAGATTATTGGCAATAACAAGCCAATCATACTTTTGCCTCACAACCTTTACACTCACTCTTCCCAATGCTAAAAATATTCTTCCCTCAAATAGTTGTATGATGCTCCCTCTCATTTTATTTATGGCTCTGCTCAAATATCCCCTTATCAGAGAAAACTTCTCAGACAGCATATGTAGAATATATATAAATTATATAATTATAATATATTATGCTGTATATATTACTACTATATATTATATATCATATATACATATGATATCTATATGTATAAAATACCAAGGCACACACACCCCTGTATTCTGTATATCTATCTGCTTTCTCCATTGCATTTATTACTATTTGACAGAATAAATTGTATGTTTATTGTCTGACTCATCCCAGCTAAAATGTAGGCTTTAAGAGAACAATATATGTATACATAGTAACCAAAGCACATCATATCTTTATTTCAGAGTTTATGATCGATCGATCTATCATCTATCTATCATCTATTATCTATCTATCTATCATCTATCTATCTATCTATCTATCTATCTATAGCATCATCATCATCTAATCTGCCATCTCTCTACCTGTACTTATTGAATCCACCTTTGACTCCACTTCAGCACCAAAGGATTTATTCTAGCCTTTCATCTTATTGTAACTTCTTTCTGAGACTCTTGTTATCTATAACATATTTATTTATTTGTTCATCCACAGTATAGTTGTAAGAAGTTCCATAATTACTCACATGTGTTCTTTTTTCCTCACAGGGATATCAGTCAGTAATTAAAAAAAAAAAATAACATAACAGTTCCTATTGCCTTTAGCTTTTACAATATCCAATTAAAACAGAAGAGTCCATCTCACCCCAAAATTCCCTTGTGCAACACTTTGTAATTAACTGGTCTCCCAACCCTAAACCTTAGCTGCCACTGATCTGTGCTCCATCAGCATAAGTTTATTTTTTTGAAAATGATAAATGGAACCATTCAGTATGTAACATTTGACTGAATTCTTTCACTATGCAAAATGTATTTGAGACTCACTGATGCTGTTGCATGTATTAATAGTTTATTCCTCTTTATTGCTGAGTAGTATTTCATTGTATGGCTGTCTGACAATTTGGACATCTACTCAGAATTTGAAGGACACTTGAGTTGTTTCTAGTTGTTTTTGGCAAATATTAATAAAACAGCTATAAACAATTACATACAAGTGTTGTGTAAACATAAGTTTTCATTTCTCTTGGGTAAATGCTAAGGAGTGGGTTGGCGAGTTCATATGGCAAATATATGATTACCTTTATTAGAAACTGCCAAATTACCTTCCAAAGCGACTATATTATTTGCATTCCTGCCAGGAGATATGAGCACTGCAGTTGCTACAGAAAGTCTTTTGTAGTTTTTAGCATACAGATAATGCATGTACCTTGTAAGATTCATACAGAAGCATTTTGTCTTTAGTACTACTATTAATGAGTATGTTTTATTAATTTTGACTTCTAAGTTGATTACTACTGCATAGGAATAAACTTTATGCATATTGACCTTGGTCCTATGGCCTTGTTGAACTCACTTCTTTGTTCTAGTATCTTTTGGGTCCACTTTTTGGGGGATTTTCAATGTAAACAATTATGCCATATGCAAATAGAGACAATATTTTTCCTTTTCAATCTGTATGCCTTTATTTCCTTTTCTTATTGCATTGCAAGTATTTGATATATGATGTTGAATATCAGTGGTGAGAGTGAACATCATTTTCTTATTCCCAGTATTGTGGGGAAAGCATTCACCTTTTCCACATTTAATATGATGTTAGCTGTCAGTATTTTGTTGATACCACTTGGGTTTAATCAATTTCCCTTCTATTCCTGGTTTGTGGAGATTTTTTTTTTCTAAACCAGAAAAGAATGTTGGATTTTGTGAAATGTTTTTTCCCCTCCGCCTCTACTGAGATGATCATATGGTTTTTGTTCTTTAGTCTGTTAAAACTGTCATTTATATTGATTGATTTTTAAGTATTGAACCAGATTCACATTTGTTAGGATTTATTATCCTTTTTTGTATATTACTAAATTTACTTTTCAATATTAACTTGAAATTTTTTTCCATCTAGGTTCATTAGGGATATTAATTGGTATTTTTCTTTTCCTGTAATGTATTTGGCTAATTTGCTACCAAGGTAATATTGGTCTTATTATGAATTGGGAAATAGTCTTCCCTCTTCTATTTTCTGGAAAAATCACTTATAATTGATATTATTTTTTAATTATTTGGTAGAATTCTACTGGGCCTCTAGTTTTCTTCGTGGGAATATTTTAAGCTACTAATTCAATTTATTTAATAGTATGGGTCTAAAAAGAGTATCTATGCTACTTAAGTTAACTTGGTATTATATGTCTTTTAATGGACCTTTCCATTCCATCTATCTTGTTAGATTTATTGGTAGAGAACTGTTCTTAGTATATCTTTATTACCTTTTTAATGTTTGTATGTATTGCAGTAATGCTTATACTTAATTTCTGATATTGGTAATTTGTTTCTTATTTCTTTTCTTCTTGGTAAGTATGACAATTTTATTGAATTTTTTTCAAGGAATTAGCTTTAGGTTTTATTGCATTTAAATATTTTTTTTTCAATTTCATCAATTTCAGTTCTGATCTTGATTATTTCCTTTTGCTTGCTTTGGGTTTAATATGATTCATTTGTTTGTTTTTAGTATACTGATTTATGACTTTTCTTACCTTAGTATAACCATTTATGTTATAGATTTCCTTCTAAGTACTGCTTTAGTTGCATTCTACAAGTTGTGATATATTATACTTTTGTTTTTATTTTTTTATTTTTATTTTTTTATTTTTTTTATAAAGATTTTATTTATTTATTTATTTGAGAGAGAGAGAGAGAAACAGCATGAGGGGATAGGGTCAGAGGGAGAAGCAGGCTCCCCGCTGAGCCAGGAGCCCAATGCGGGACTCGATCCCAGGACTCCGGGATCATGACCTGAGCCGAAGGCAGTTGCTTAACCAACTGAGCCACCCAGGCGCCCTTGTTTTTATTTTGTACCAAATAATTTGTTAACATCCCTTGAGACTTCCTCTTTGATACATGGTCATTTAGAAATGTGTTGTTTATTTTCAATATATTTGGGGATTTGGAGGTATCTTCCGTTTATTGATTTCTACTTCATTCAATTGTCAGAGAACATGCACTCTATGATTTCTATTCTTTAAAATTTTTAAGTGTTGCTTTATGTTCAAAAATATGCTCTATTTTTTTGAATGTTACATGTGCATTTGAAATAAATATATTCTAATTTTGGGTTGAATGTTCTATAAATATCCATTAGGTCAAGTTGGTTGATAGTATTTTTCAGGTCTTCTCTATCCTGACTGATTTTTTTTCTTGGTCTATCAATTACTGAGAGAAGAGTGTTGATGTCTCCAACTATAATTCTAGATTTAAAAAAAAATTTTCTTCACAGTTATTTCATATTTTGCTTCATGTATTTTGAAGCTCTGTTGTTAGGTGCACACACATTTAAATTGTTATGTCTTCTTGGAGAAGTAGCCTCTTTATTATTATATAATATCCTTCTTTCCCCTGGTAATTTATTCTGAAGTCTACTTTGTCTGATATAAAGATATTCCAGCTTTATTTTTATCAGTATTTGAATTGTATACATTTTTGTTTCTTTCTTTAAATCAATCTATCATCTATCTATTTATCTATCTATCTATTATCTATCTATCCATCTATCTATCTATCATCTACCTACCTACCTTTTGGTTTTTTTATAGACAGCATATATATTGGCTTTGAATTTTTATCCAATATGGCAATCTCTATATTTTAATTCATGTATTTAGACAGTTCACCTTTAATGTGATTATTAATGTGGTTTGATTAAAATCAATCATCCTGGGTCGGGGGAAAGATGGCAGAGGAGTAGGGGACCTTATTTCAACTGGTCCCCGGAATTGAGCTGGATAACTACCAGACCACTCTGAGCACCCATGAAACCAGCCTGAGATGTAAGAAGATCTGAACTCTACAAACAGAATATCACAGGCAGTTGGTTTTGAGGTACGAAGCGGAGAGCCGTGATCCTGCGGGCAGATATCGGAGGATAAATGGCAGCGGGAGGGTGCCTGGACGTGGGCATACTACACCGCCGGTGAGTGACAGCCTTGCGCGCTGCGGACGGGGCACAGACTGGCAGACCGGTAGCGTCAGGAAAGAACTTTAGGGCAGCCCCCGGGGTGGAGGACGAGACTGGCGGGGTTGCGGGCACGCAAACTGCAGCCCCCCCCCCCCACAGAAACCGGAGCAACGGTGGCGCGCACGCGAACTGCAGCCTCCGAGTCGGAAACCTGGTGCGCCGGGGTCGTGCCGGTGAACTGCAACCCCCGGGGGTGGAAACCCTGAGTGGCGGAGTCGCACGCACGCGAATTGGGAGCAGCGGGCGGTTTTAGAAGCACAAAGGGCAGAGACGTGCCCCGACCTGGAGGCAGGACTGGGAGCGCTGCGGAGGGGCGCACAACCCAGGCCGCTGCAGTTAATAGCAGCACGGACAGAAACGGAGACAGTGTGGCCTGGAGAGCTCACTGAAGAACAGACTGAGGTCTCTCTGCTCTGAGGCATAAGGTTGGAAACGGTCTCTTCTGCTCTGACTCGTGGAAGACACGCGGAAAGCCACCAGGGAAAGGCGCCAGAGAACAAAAGCCCCAAAGACTGATTCCCACTGAGCCCATCCCCCACCACAGGGGCGCAGGGCAACTCCGCCCAAACACGGTTGCCTGAGTAACAGCGCAGCAGGCCCCTCCTACAGAAGACAGGCTGGGAAAACAAGAGGCCAGCAACCCTAAGGTCCCAAGAAAACAGGTGCATCTTGCTTGGGTTCTGGTCAATAATTTGGACTCTATACATTCCCTCAAACACCCATCAACAGAATGACTAGGAGGAGGAGCCCCCAAAACAGAAAAGACTCAGAGATTATGACTTATGCTGCAGATTTACAAATGGATGCAGACATAACCAAGATGTCAGAGATGGAATTCAGGCTAGCAATTGTGAAGAAAATGGCTAGAATGGAGAAATCAATTAATGGCAACATAGAGTCTCTAAGGGCAGAAATAAAAGGTGAATTGGCAGAACTTAAAAATGCTATCAATGAGATCCAATCCAATCTAGATAATCTAACAGCTAGGGTAACTGAGACAGAAGAGAGAATAAGCGATCTGGAAGACAGTATAATAGATAAAAAGGGAAAAGAGGAGGCCAGGGAAAAACAACTCAGAATCCATGAAAATAGAATCAGAGAAATAAGTGATACCATGAGGCATTCCAATGTCAGAATAATTGGAATCCTGGAGGGAGTGGAGAGAGAGAGAGAGCTAGAAGATGTATTTGAGCAAATCGTAGCTGAGAACTTTCCTAATCTGGGGAATGAAACAAACATTCACGTCCTAGAGGCAGAGAGGAACCCCCCCAAGATCAAGGAAAACAGGCCAACACCCCGGCATGTAATAGTAAAACTTGCAAATCTTAGAACCAAGGAAACCATCTTAAGGGCAGTTAGGGGGAAGAGATTCCTTACGTACAGAGGGAGGAACATCAGAATAACGTCAGACCTATCCACAGAGACCTGGCAAGCCAGAAAGGCCTGGCAAGACATATTCAGAGTACTAAATGAGAAGAACATGCAGCCAAGAATACTTTATCCGGCAAGGCTTTCATTTAGAATGGATGGAGAGATGCAGAGCTTCCAGGACTGGCAGAAGCTGAAAGAATATGTGACCACTAAGCCGGCCCTGCAAGAAATATTAAGGGGGGTTCTATAAAAGGAGAAAGACCCCAAGAGTGATCTACAACAGAAATTTACAGGGACAATCTATAAAAACAACGTCTTCACAGGCAACATGATGACAATTAATTCATATCTTTCAATAATCACTCTCAACGTGAATGGCCTAACGCTCCCAGAAGAGAGCACAGGGATGCAGATTGGATAAAAAGACAGGACCCATCCATACACTGCCTACAGGAAACTCATTTTGAACCTCAAGATACATCCAGACTGAAAGTGAAGGGATGGAGATCTATCTTCCATGCCAGCAGACCTCAAAAGAAAGCTGGGGTAGCAATTCTTATATCAGACAAATTAGATTTTAAACCAAAGTCCGTAATAAGAGACACAGAATGACACTATATCATTCTTAAAGGGTGTATCCAACAAGAAAATCTAACAATTGTAAATATCTATGCCCCCAACATGGGAGCAGCCATCTACATAAGCCAACTGTTAACCAAAATAGTCCTATTGATAACAATACGTTAATTGTAGGAGACCTCAATACTCCACTCTCAGCAATAGACAGATCATCTCAGCAGAAAATCAACAAGGAAACAAGAGCTTTGAATGATACATTGGACCAGATGGACCTCATAGATATTTACAGAACATTCCACCCTAAAACAACAGAATACTCATTCTTCTCGAGCGCACATGGAACTTTCTCCAGAATAGACCACATACTGGGTCATAAATCAGGTCTCAACCGATACCAAAAGATTGAGATTATTCCCTGCATATTCTCAGACCACAATGCTCTAAAACTGGAACTCAATCACAAGAAAAAATTTGGCAGAAATTCAAACACTTGGAAGCTAAAGACCACTCTGCTCAAGAATGTTTGGGTCAACCAAGAAATCAAAGAAGAACTTAAACAATTCATGGAAATCAATGAGAATGAAAACACATTGGTCCAAAACCTATGGGATACTGCAAAGGCAGTCCTAAGGGGGAAATGCATAGCCATCCAAGCCTCACTCAAAAAAATAGAAAAATCCCGAATTCACCAACTAACTCTACACCTTAAAGAACTAGAGAAAAAGCAACAAACGACGCCTAAGCCACACATTAGAAGAGAAATAATTAAAATTAGAGCAGAAATCAATGAATTAGAAACTAGAAACACAGTAGATCAGATCAACAAAACTAGAAGTTGATTCTTTGAAAGAATTAATAAGATCGATAAACCACCAGCCAGACTTATCCAAAAGAAAAGAGAAAGGACACAAATTAATAAAATTATGAATGAAAAGGGAGAGATCACGACTAACACCAAGGAAATAGAAACAATTATTAGAAATTATTATCAACAACTATATGCCAATAAACTGAGCAATCTGGATGAAATGGAGGCCTTCCTGGAAACCTATAAGCTGCCAAGACTGAAACAGGAAGAAATTGACAACCTGAATAGGCCAAGAACCAGTAACGAGATTGAAGCAGTGATCCAAAACCTCCCAAAAAACAAGAGTCTAGGGCCTCATGGATTCCCTGGGAAATTCTACCAAACATTCAAAGAAGAAATAATACCTATTCTCCTGAAGCTGTTTCAAAAAATAGAAACAGAAGGAAAACTTCCAAACTCATTCTATGAGGCCAGCATTACCTTAATCCCCAAACCAAGCAAAGACCCCATCAAAAAGGAGAATTTCAGACCGATATCCCTGATGAATATGGATTCCAAAATCCTCAACAAAATCCTAGC